>NC_134358.1:226889513-226892013 GCF_048569485.1 Anomaloglossus baeobatrachus | reverse complement strand
CTGCAGGCCTTTCGCAGCACCTTCGACGAGCCGGGACGCGCCTCTGCGTCTGCTTCATCCCTCCTCCGCCTACGTCAAGGAACACTGACGGTGGGTCAATATGCCATCCGTTTCCGTACTTTGGCTTCTGAACTCGGGTGGAATAATGAGGCCCTGACAGCCGCCTTCTGGGAAGGACTCTCGAGTCGCATCAAGGATGAGTTGGCGGGTCGTGACGTGCCCTCCACCCTAGATGACCTGATTGCCCTAGCCACTCGAGTGGACATTCGTTTCCAGGAACGCTCCAAAGAGCTGTATCGTGAGAGACGTGCAGTACGGCACTCCCCTCCTCCACAGAAGTCCTCTGTGCCTCACTCTTCAACAGCTGGGATTCCTGTCCACGAGCCCATGCAGGTTGACCGAGTACGACAGTCTGACCAACGTAGAGCAGAGCGGCTCGCCAAAGGCCTCTGCTTTTACTGCGGAGAGGGCACACATCTCTTACGCTCCTGTCCGGAAAGGCCGGGAAACTCCAAAGCCTAGGGTTGGTAGGAGAGGCCACCCTAGGTGCTGGGACTCTCTCAGACCCAGTTATGTGGACGGTACAAGTGTCAACAGGAGAGACGCGCTTCACGGCTGAGGCATACCTCGACTCCGGAGCAGCAGGCAATTTTATCCAGCAGGCCACGGTGGACAAGTACCAGCTGCCTGTTACTCCACTCGATAAGCCCCTAATGATTGCCTCGGTGGATGGGAGACCCCTCTCTGATACCATCTCCTGGATCACCAAGCCGGTGGAATTGCGTATAGGTGCTCTGCACACCGAGAACATCGCTCTCTACGTCCTTCCACACATGTCCCATCAAATCCTGCTGGGACTTCCTTGGTTGCGGACGCACGAACCATCAGTCAGCTGGGGTACTGGCGAAATCACTCGTTGGGGCTCTGCCTGTCATGAGAGATGTCTAAAGTCCCTACAACCAATCCGACGTCCTCCGGCTCCAGAGAACCTACCGGAACTGCCCTCGGCCTATTGGTCCTTCGCGGACGTTTTTGACAAGAAGGAGTCTGAGGTACTTCCGCCACACCGTCCCTACGATTGCGCCATCGACCTGCTCCCAGGAACAACACCACCTCGAGGACGGATATATCCGTTGTCTCCAGCGGAAACCAGGGCCATGTCCACATACATCACGGAAAGCCTGGCAAAGGGATTCATCCGGAGATCCTCCTCTCCTGCGGGAGCAGGCTTCTTCTTCGTTAAGAAGAAAGAGGGTGACCTACGCCCATGCATTGACTACCGGGGCTTGAATCAGATCACCATAAAAAACAAGTACCCCCTACCGCTCATCCCCGAATTGTTCGACCGGCTCAGAGGAGCCCGTGTGTTCACCAAACTGGATCTTCGGGGTGCCTACAACCTAGTTCGTATCCGCTCTGGGGACGAATGGAAGACCGCATTTAATACTCGCGACGGGCACTACGAATACTGCGTGATGCCCTTCGGTCTGTGTAACGCTCCTGCCGTATTCCAAGAACTGGTGAATGACATATTCCGGGACCTCCTCTACCTCTGTGTAGTAGTTTATCTGGATGACATCCTTGTCTTCTCTCCGGACCTCCAGACCCACAGAGAGAACGTAAAGCTGGTCCTACAAAGACTGAGAGAGAATCGTCTCTACGCCAAATATGAGAAGTGCGTCTTTGAGCAGTCTTCTCTCCCTTTCCTGGGATACATCATCTCGGGTACGGGGTTGCAGATGGATCCAAAGAAGGTCTCCTCCATACTCAACTGGCCTCCTCCTTCTGGACTGAAGGCAATCCAACGGTTCCTGGGATTCGCCAACTACTACCGCCAGTTTATCCCGCACTTCTCCGCCCTGACTGCCCCTCTCTCCGCTTTGACCAAAAAGGAGGCTAAACCAAAGGACTGGTCACCTGCGGCCGACGCCGCGTTTTGCTCTTTGAAGCGAGCTTTCGCCTCCTCTCCTGTACTCCACCGACCGGAGTTAAACCGCCAGTTCACCTTGGAGGTGGATGCCTCCTCCTCAGGAGCCGGAGCAGTGCTCATGCAAAAATCCTCCTCCGGGAAGATGGTGACTTGCGGTTTCTTTTCTAAGAGCTTCTCAGCACCAGAACGGAATTACACCATCGGTGACCGAGAATTATTGGCGGTCAAACTAGCTCTGGAGGAGTGGCGCTACCTCCTGGAAGGAGCAGTGTACCCCGTGACCATCTACACGGACCACAAGAACCTGGAATACCTGCGGTCCGCTCAGCGACTGAACCCGCGGCAAGCCAGGTGGTCCTTATTCTTTGCCAGGTTTGACTTCCAGCTCCACTTCCGACCCGCGGACAAGAATGTACGCGCCGATGCCTTGTCTAGGTCCCTCATGTCCATGGAGCAGGAGGAAGAGACTACCCAACCTATCATCCCTCCTAGCAAGATTGTTCCGGTGGCTCCCGTCACTCTGGCCCAAATACCACCCGGGAAGACCTATGTCTCGGAGACCGACAGGCA
>NC_134358.1:226632013-226884513 GCF_048569485.1 Anomaloglossus baeobatrachus | reverse complement strand
ACAGAGGATGCTTCTACCGGGACGGAGGGAGGACGCTTCTACCGGGACGGAGGGAGGACGCTTCTACCGGGACGGAGGGAGGACGCTTCTACCGGGACGGAGGGAGGACACTTCTACCGGGACGGAGGGAGGACACTTCTACCGGGACGGAGGGAGGACGCTTCTACCGGGACGGAGGGAGGACGCTTCTACCGGGACGGAGGGAGGACGCTTCTACCGGGACGGAGGGAGGACCCTTCTACCGGGACGGAGGGAGGACCCTTCTACCGGGACGGAGGGAGGACACTTCTACCGGGACGGAGGGAGGACACTTCTACCGGGACGGAGGGAGGACACTTCTACCGGGACGGAGGGAGGACACTTCTACCGGGACGGAGGAGAATTCTACTGGGACGGAGCAAAACTGTACTGTCGTTTCATCAAAGAGTATAGAAAACGACCAGCAGAAGACTTCAGTCCATGAAAGATTTAGCAGCTTCCCCTAAAAAGTCAACCCAAAGACACGAGCTTTTCCATGCATGCTAACCCCTTCACCAGCTTGCGATTTGCAGTTTTATATTGTTTCCTCCCCTTCTTCCAATAGCCATAACATTTTTTTATTTACTGTCAATTTAGCCATATGAGAGCTTGTTTTTTTGCGGGACGAGTTGTACTTTTGAATGACACCATTCATTCTGCCACATAATGTACTGGAAAACAGGAAAAAGTAAATTACAAGTGCGGTGAAATTGCAAATAAGCTACAATTCCACAATGGATTTTTTAATTTATTTACTATGTTCACAATATGGTAAAACTGACCTAGCACTAGGATTCTCCAGGTGGTCAGCACGAGTTCGTAGATACCAAATATGTTGTGTTTTGGGTTTTTGTTGGTTTTTTTGTTGTTTTTTTTTTATTCAGAAAGTGTCACGGTCATCTCCCTGTTTTTGGAGACTAGTGACAACCTCTCATCTCTATCAGGTTCACATTTGAATGTGGTTTTGTTTTCTTCAGTACCTAAATGGCTAATGTCAGTTTTCTGCTGGCAGCTTCTCCAGCAGTCTCTGCTGCAGTTGTGGTCAGCCTCACCTGCTTTGTAGACACACCGCCTTGTGCTTAAATAGCCAAGTCTCCCAGCATGCTTTTCTGACTATACAAGGCCATTTGTATGAAAGCCGTCTTGGTGGAAGGAAGCTGCTGTGGATTCTCCTGAAGTCGTATCCTCTCTTGGTTGTTCATCCCCTGTTTGTCTCCCTTACCCTCTTGTCTCTTTAGTGTAGCGGTGGATTTAGTTAACCTCACCCACCTCTCACTAGTCAGGGCCTCTATAGTGTTATCGCAGGGACCCAGGGTGCTCGGCGATAGTTACGGAGACTGTATAGGGACTGGCTAGGAGAGTAGGGACAGCTCAGGTGAGGTTAACAGGTGTCCATCCACCCTCTCACTAGTCGCAGGGACCACCGTTATTATTGTGTCCCCGATGTTACCTCCCTTCTTTGTGGTGTTTTTTGTGTGGTTTTCGTTGTATTCCAGACCTTGATTGATCGGAAAATGCTCGCCACGCTCGTTGCATGACATAAAGTTGGTTTTCATTTCAACGATGTGTATACCCAGCTTAGACCCATGTTCCATTGTGCAAAAATTCTGTGATTTTGTTCAGGTCTCTGCTCCAAAAGAAGCAATATCAATCTCCCATGATTATTGCGGTCTTTTCACTTTTTTTACTGCAATTTTGATTCAGATTTAATTAAGCGTTTTTTAATGCCCTGTTTTCTTGACAAGTGGTTATTTCCAGACTATTACCATGCATGTCGATCTTTGTGCTTTAGGTCTCTGAAAACTAAATGGAAGATTTTTTCAAAAGGTGACCCCTAATACCTAAGACAGAAGACATGAAACTCGGACTGAGTGGAATGCGATAAAATATCGCATTCCACTCAGACCAATATTAACCTATGTGCCAGCACTCATGAGCAATTATTTTCTCTGCCCCAATCGGACCGAGAAAACAATCACAGCATGCTGCGGGTGTAATGAGAGTCTCTCTCACACCCATTCAAGTTTATGGGGCGAGAGAAGGATCGCACTGCACTCACAGTACACCGGTGTACTGTGAGTGCAGGGCGAGAATGGCAATAGGCGGCAACGGAGGAGAGAGGGAGATAAATCCTTCCCTCTCCTTCTCCGTACCAGCCCGCCCCTCCTCAGCGCTGGCCAGTCCCCCGCAGCTGTGGTCTGATCGCATGATCAGACCTCAGTCGCAGGGACACCCGAATGACACTCGACTCCCACTGTGCTGCCAGCATGAGCAGAGTGTAATGCGAGGATCGCATTAGTCCCAGTGTGGCCCCGGCCTTACTTTACGACTGGGTCTTTAGCCATGAAACAGATCACGCAGCCAAAGATCGCTGTTGCAGCTTCTACATCGCAGCATAGTGCAAGTGATGGGCAGTGCATTCCGACGTACAAGCAAGTCACCAAAAGTCAGAATCTGTTGGATTGTCTGACTTGCTTGTCACGATGTGGCCCCTTGTCTTGCACTAGGCTGCCATTTAGAAAACAGTGATATTTGGCCGTGAAAACTATGTTATTGCAAAAAGTTACTCCAGTGAAATAGCAGCAGTAAGAGGTTTCCATTGTGCTGAAAATCAACCCAGGAAAATACCATAGTACATATTCAAAGAATGGAAGAAATCATTCATGGGGAGAAAAGACTAATCAGGTTTTGCCCTTTCTTTGGAAAGAGTAGGAATTAAAAATTGTGAGTTTGGCCTGTAAAAAAAAAATTGTAGAATTGCAACAACCGTAAAGTGTCTTTTTAATACCAAAATATATCTTTTTCTGTAGATTGGAAACTTGTATCTACCATCATCGGAATATTTTGTAATCCCTATTCCATTCCTTTATCCCCACTTAATATGTGAGACATACCAATATATGTACATTTGTTTACTTATAGAGAACATTTGTCATCTAGAATGTGTTGATTGTAGCTGCCTTCACATAATGCTTAATGGGATAGCAACAAAGTAGAAAACAAGTCACATCTATGACAGATGGAAAACTACGACTATCAGAGGGGTCAAAACAAGGAAATGAATGATTTCCTACAATGTCCTACAATCAAACACTGGTGTTACTAAGGGGTGCTTCACACACAGCGAGCTCACTGCCGAGATCGCTGCTGAGTCACGCTTTTTGTGACGCAGCAGTGACCTCATTAGCGATCTCGCTGTGTGTGACAATGAGCAGCGATCTGGCCCCTGCTGCGAGATCGCTGCTCGTTACACACAGCCCTGGTTCGTTTTCTTCAAAGGCGCTCTCCCACTGTGACACACAGATCACTGTGTGTGACAGCGAGAGAGCGACAAATGAAGCGAGCAGGGAGCAGGAGCCGGAGTCTGGCAGCTGAGGTAAGCTGTATCCAAGATAAACATCGGGTAACCAAGGTGGTTACCCGATATTTACCTTAGTTACCAGCCTCTGCAGCTCTCACGCTGCCTGTGCTGCCGGCTCTGGCTCTCTGCACATGTAGCTGCTGTACACATCGGGTTAATTAACCCGATGTGTACAGCAGCTAGGAGAGCAAGGAGCCAGCGCTAAGCAGTGTGCGCGGCTCCCTGCTCTCTGCACATGTAGCTGCATTACACATCGGGTTAATTAACCCGATGTGTACTGTAGCTAGGAGAGCAAGGAGCCAGCGCTCAGTGTGCGCGGCTCCCTGCTCCCTGCACACACAGCTAAGCGGTGTGCGCTGGTAACTAATGTAAACATCGGGTAACCATACCCGATGTTTACCTTAGTTACCAGTCTCCGCAGCTTCCAGAGGGCGGCTCCGTGCAAGCGCAGCGTCGCTTGCACGTCGCTGCTGGCTGGGGGCTGTTCACTGGTGAGATCTGCCTGTTTGACAGCTCACCAGCGACCATGTAGCGATGCAGCAGCGATCCTGACCAGGTCAGATCGCTGCTGCATCGCTAAGTGTGAAGGTACCCTAAGACTTAAGTTTGCGCTTGTTAAGTGCTCTAACCTGGACAATCTATTAAAGAAGTTATCCACTACCCTCACATTTCATTTTTTTGCATTCATCAATCGTGCTATCATGTGCCACTAAATGCATTTATACTCTTATTATAATAATATAAACCTTTTATCATGCAGATAGCATCACTTGGTGTCTATCAGCTGCAGCTCTGATGTTTACATCCATCTCTTCCTCTCCCCAGGCTTACTGTGTGCTAATACTACAAGGTCCATCATGCATTGCTGAAGCCTGTTTGCCAGCACTTAGCTTGCGCCCTCCCTTCTCCACCCTGTGCTGCTGAAGATATTGGGAAATACCAAGTGTCAGAGCAGCCCAGTGTAGGTACCAACCCATCTAGAAATTGCTAGATGACCAGTACAGCCCTGCTACTGTGTTTGTTATGCAAATGTCAGCATTTTTTCAGCTGTCCACTTCAGTTATTGGATTACCTAAATAAACCTTTTGCTTTTGAAATGCAGATCGCAGTACTTCACTAGGTGTCAGCCCCTGCTGTTTGCTGAATGAAACGGTCAGCTCAGTTTGCATGAGGCAGAATTGTGATTCACTCCAAAACGTCCACACCCACCAACGTTTTGTCTGATTTCTGTGCCGGAAAAGGAAGTATCAGACATAACAGAATAACAGAGAAGGAAGAAGAATCTGCTTAACAAATATGTGATCCCTACTGAGATGCACTCATAGAATCTATACATCCAATACAAGTATATTGCAAAAGGTATTGTTTAGAACTATTATGTATGGCAAGGGGGTGACAAAGTAGCGGAAAACCCCTTTAAAGGGCCAAAGACAATGTGCAGGAGGAAAAAAGGGGAGGACAAATGGGCTGATCAGTTGCCATCTTGGGCTAGTGTAAAATTGTTTAAGCGGGTGAATGTCCAGTAGGTCACAGAGGGCAAGTTTGCCACCTTATGCCATGGAGACAGCTTACTGGGGAGAATAAGCTGGTACACGGATGAAATCAGTATATTCTTGTCCAGGAGAGGTCTTGTGCGACTTCACGTAACTAATGTACCATGCAAGAACAGTATCACGCATGGGTGCAATTCTAAATAATAGGACTGATATTCTCATGGAACAGCTTCCACAGCAGCTTTGCGCCCAGCATACAAGAGCATGGCATCACGCCAGAAGGGCTGACTGTGCACAAAAACAACATTGTGGGTACGTTTTTGTTTTTTCACACCAAGTATTAATGCAATCATTAATTCACAGCAGCAGGCACAATATAGGTCAGGGAATAAAAGGAAGAGTATACCTGACGTGAAATGTAACCCAGAGGGGAAGATTTGCGTAGAGACAAATCAATATGCATTACTGCAAGCACTAGTTTACATTTGGTGGTATTAATGGCTAAAAGCTTTCATATAACTGACTGTTCTAATATTAGATTTGTAAATTACATCTCACTAAGAAAAAATTGCACTAAATATTTGGTAAATCCAAAGTCTATCTGGGAATAGTCATTATTTGTACAATATCACCAGTATTAATCATTAACCAAAATTTATGGAGACATTGTATTCTAAATATATCATTATCCAGCCAACGAATATTACATTAAAGGAGTTACATACCACAAGGATTACCTCAATGGCCATAATTCAACTATAAACAGACCAAACTAGCAGTACCATGTCAACCAGCCAAGGAGATCTACAGGGGACTTCATCGGCATGATGGATGGCGTCACCATGGCCCAGCTGTGCAGGCCGAGCGGCAAAACCAATTTCTACCCGTAACATGTGATAAGAGCACCCAGGAGTTAAAGGGAACCTGTCAGGTGTAGTATGCACCCAGTACCATGAGCAGTTCTGGGTGTATATTGCTAATCCCTTTCTAACCGTCCTAGTATCTAGTAGCATAGATAAAGAAATCTTTAGAAAAAGTATTTCTGAAGATCCTTTCTAATATGCTAAGGAGGCCAGCGACTAGTCACAAGGGCGTTAGTCCCCCCCCGACTAGTCAGCCCCCATAGCATGTAAGCACACCTCTGTGGGCGTACTAACATGCTAATGATGCGCAGAGTCAGAAGCATGGTTGATCTCACCTCTCTCTGCTGCCACCGCACCCGACGCTGGATTTCTGCTCAGTGACTATGATCAGAAATCCTGGCGTTCCAGTCATGTGTCCTATGAAGCCTAGTGTACGTGTCCCCGCTTCAAACTGGTGTAATGCGCATGACCGGAAGTCCGTGGACATTCTGATCATGTGCACTGTGCCAAAAACCACCGATGGCAGCAAAGATGAGAGCGACCATGCCTCTGACGCTGCTCATTCATTTCAGGTATACAGGAGAAAATGGAATTTTTCATCAGGACAGCAGACCAAAAGAACATAATAATTGACTATTTTTATGTTCTTTTGGTCTGCTGTCCTGATGAATAGGGCCGAGTCCCTTTAGGGTATGTGCGCACGTTGCTTTTTACCTGCTTTTTTGCTGCTTTTTCTTCTGCGCTGTTTAATGCCAAAATGGATGTGTTCTTCTATTCAAGCAAAGTCTATGGGAATTTGGGTTTCTTGTTCACACTATGTTGTTCAAAATGCTGCCTTTTTGTGGCAGAACTTTGGTCAAAAACTCAGCTTTGCAGTGCAAAACCCAAATGGCAAAAACAATTGACATGTTGCTTCTTTGAAAAGCTGAGTTTTTGACCAAAGTTCTGCCACAAAAAGGCAGCATTTTGAACAACATAGTGTGAACAAGAAACCCAAATTCCCATAGACTTTGATTGAATAGAAGAACACATCCATTTTGGCATTAAACAGCGCAGAAGAAAAAGCAGCAAAAAAGCAGGTAAAAAGCAGGTAAAAAGCAACGTGCGCACATACCCTTAAACGCATTGACCTGTACCTACATGGAATAAAATAAAAAAAAGACATAAATTAAATCCAAGTATTGTAGTGTGAGCACGGCAAAAATCCCATTTTCTCCTGTATACCTGAATTGCCTGCCTCGGGGAGCTGCAGCCAAGCACCTTTTCGGCTGTCATAGGGTTTATGACTGGCACAACCACTATAGGCGAGTGGACTTTACTTTCACACACAAGTGTTTTTATCGGTTAAGACCCTATTGCGCTTTTCTTGTCTGCAGTTCCTGTACTATGCTGCTCATTCATTAGCATGCTAACATGCTAAGGAGACAAACTAGTCAAGTAACTAATGCCCTTGCAACTAGTCCCTGGCCTCATTAGCATATTAGAAAGGATTTTCAGAGTTGATCTGGCTGCATATTGCACCTGACAGTTTCCATTTAAGGCTATGTGCGCACTAGGACATGTCAATTCTTTCCTGCCTTTTACTGCGTTTTTCACCCATGCAATGTATTGGAAAAACGCAGTAATCAAAAACGCAGCAAAACACAGCCAAAAACTCACTGAAACGCGGTAAAAACGTATGCGTTTTTTACCAATATGTTTTTGCCCCGGGTGTGTTTTTGTGCGTTTTTTGCAGCCAAAAACACAGAAAAACGCAGCGTCAAAAACACGCTGTGTGCGCACATAGCCTTAGATTCCTGGTTACTTCTGGTGAATTACCAGTGCTTGACTTGGCATGGTTAAGGGTACTTTCACACTTGCGTTGTTTGGCAGCCATTGCAATCTGCCGCTTTGGGAAACAGCACAATCCGTTAACGGATGTCTGCTGTTTCTTGTATCCGCCGGCCGACGCTGCGTTGCATCCGCCGGGAGGAAAGAATGCAGCATGTAGCGTTTTTCTGTGCTTCCCAGAGCATCAAAAAACGCAATGTGCTGGATTCCGTCGGCGTCCGTCATTTTTATAATGGAAGCCTATGGTGACGGAATCCGGCATTTGACGGATTCCTGTGACGGATCCGTCTTTACACAACTGCGCATGCTCAGTTGAGTAAATTGCTGGAAAAAAAAGCTACAACAGATTCCATTGTTTTGCAGGATCCGTCGCATCAGTTGTGCCACTATATGCAACGCATCCGTTACATCCGTCACACAACGTAATGCGACGGATGCTGTTTAACGCAAGTGTGAAACTAGCCTTAAGGCCGCTTTACACACTGCGATATCGGTACCGATATCGCCAGCGTGCGTACCCGCCTCCATCGGTTGTGCGAAACGAGCAAATCTCTGCCTCTGTCTGTCGCACAACATCGGCCGGACCCGTCAAACTATTAACCTTCCCTGCGACGTCGCTGTGACCGGCGAACCGCCTCTTTTCTAAGGGGGCGGTTCGTTTAGCGTCACAGCGACGTCACAGCAGCATCACTGAACTGCCGCCCAATAAAAGCGGAGGGGCAGAGATGAGTGGGACGAACATCCCGCCCAGCTCCTTCCTTCCGCATTGTGGCCGGGAGGCAGGTAAGGAGAGCTTCCGCATTCCTGTGGTGTCACACGGAGCGATGTGTGCTGCCGCAGGAACGAGGAACAACTTCATTACTGCTGCAGTAACAATATTTGAGAATGCGACGATGCAAAATCGCTCATAGGTGACACACGCAACGCCATCGCTAAAGCAACCGGATGTGTGTCACAAATACCATGACCCCAACGAAATCACTTGAGCGATGTCGTAGCGTGTAAAGCCCGCTTAATCTGATTACAAATGCACCAACTCTGGTCTCACCTCCTGAACTCCTCATCTGATATAGATTTCTTCATCTGATGACTTCTGCCAGTTACCAAACCGGAACCCTTCTGACCACATATCTGACTCGGCACACTACCTGTAACCTGTCTATCATAGATCATCCTGGGCACGGTGACTGGAGTCTACGTTAAAACGCACACCATCTTTTATGGGTTTAGAATGAAGAGAAACCTTTCATTATGTTCAAAGTGAGTTTTAGGAAACTTTCCAAAACCACAAGTTTTTCAAGCAAGAAGTGCTTCAGGAAACACTCTTTTCTTGAGGAAATTATGGATGAGTTTTTCTTTTTCTGAAACATTTACTAAAAAGGTCTTGAAAAGGTTTTGGAAGTTTTCTTTCCTGAAGCGTTCTGTGCAGTCCATTGGACAATGCCTCGTTTGGAGAGGTTGCCTTTATGATTTGCTTCAAAAGAAGCGACATGCGTCTTTTATTTTTCTCCACAACCTTTTCATGAAAAAAACCCTTAAACAATTAAGTGGATTTCCAATTTTAGAAGTGGTTTTTGAGGAAGGTTTTGGAGAGGATCAGCTCAAAACGTTTCTTCAAAAAAACTCCATGTGAATATAGCCCTAGACTTCTCATTTAAGGCTAGCCAGCGGAATCTCAATGAAAGTCTTTTCACTCGTCATGGTTCTTCCATCACTAGACCATCTAGAGGCACACCAGCATTCAGGTATGACCATGGATAGGTATATGATATTGGGCATTACACTCCATTTTAGAAAAACGAGGTTTGTGCACATGTTGAATTTTTGTTGCTAAAGACGCAGCATTTTATGGTCCCAAAAAAGTAAAAAATAAATTCTTGCAGATTTGAAGTATAGTAGTTTAAAATCTGCAACATGTTAATAATTTCATCATTTTTCACCCACTCATAATTACACATAATGTACTGGGAAAAAAAGTATTAAAAAAAAAAAAAACACACTAAAAGTGTACGAAAAAAGTGGCAAAGACTCTTAGGCTATGTGCGCACGTTGCGTAACTGCATGCGTCCTGCGTCCCCAGCATAATCTATGAAGATTATGCAGGAGCCATGCGCACATGGCGTATTAGAGGGCAGCGCTTCGGCTGCTGCCCGAAGCGCGCGTTCTAAGAAGTGACATGTCACTTATTCCATGCGCTCTTCATGCAGCCCCCGCTCTGTCTATGGGAGGGGCTGCACTCAGAGAGCATGGAATTGGCTTTTTTTTTTCTTTCTGCAGCGATTTGAAGTGCACGTGTGCTGTTCAAATTGCTGCCACAATTTCTGCAGGGACAGAACGCTACGTGTGCACATAGCCTTATGTAGCGCTTTTCTTGCCAACACACATGGTTTTTATGCAGAAACATCTGCAGCAAATATTTAAATGTATGCACATACCCTTAAGGAAACAAGCAAGACGGTGCATAAGATAAAATAAACTTGCACAATCCTGGGTTGGCCTTTATATAGTGTAAGCAGACTGAGCTAGCTGTTAGCAGATTTTTAGAATTAGGCTATGTTCACACAGTGCATCTTTTCTAACCACAAAGATGCAGCGTTTTTAGCCCCAAAAAAACGCACCTGTGGCAAAAACACATAAAAAAACGCATGCGTTTTTACCGCATTTTGCCTAATGTGTTTTTTTAAGTCAAATCTATTGACTAGAAGGGCTCAAAAACGCTGGAAAAACGCAAAAAGAATTGACATGATGCATATTCAAAAACGTAGCCAAGATGCAGCCAAAGAAAAAAAAAAAAGATGCCCAATGTGGACAGCAAAATAGAAATCTCATAGACTTTGCTGGGAGAAGGAAATGCATGCATTTCGGTGCATCTATGTGACCTCAAAAATGCACCAAAAACACAGTAATAGATGCCCTGTGTGAACATAGCGTAACTAAAGGCCGCTTTACACGCTGCAATACCATGACCGATATCGCTAGCGTGCATACCCGTCCCCATCGGTTGTGCGACACGGGCAAATCGCTGCCTGTGGCGCACAACATCGCGCGGACCCGTCACACTAGCGACGTTGCTGTGATCGGCGAACCGCCTCCTTTCTAAGGGGGCGGCTCGCTCAGCGTCACAGCGACGTCACAGCAGCGTCACTAAACCGCCGCCCAATAGAAGCGGAGGGGCGGAGATTAGCAGGACGCAACATCCCGCCCACCTCCTTCCTTTCTCTCATTGTGGGCGGCAGCAGGTAAGGTGAGGTTCCTCGTTCCTGCGGTGTCACACTTAGCGATGTGTGCTGCCGCAGGAGCGATGAACTACTTCGTACACCGAGCAGCAGCGATACTCTAGAATAAAGGGGCATGTCACCGATGAGCGATTTTGAACGTTTTTGCGACGATTCAAAATCACTCATAAGTGTCACACGCAACGACATCGCTAATGCGGCCGGATGTGCGTCACAAAATCCGTGACCCCAACGAGATTGCTTGAGCGATGTCGTAGCGTGTAAAGTCCGCTTTAGATGTGATTGTGCAGTGGTAGGAAACCTAGAAAAAAACTGTACAACATACTAACTTAATTCAGTAGTTCCTGTGATTGGTAAATGAAACCCCTCGTACCAATGACGCGAGGCAGAAGGTCACTTCGCTATACAGATTTCAGACCTGTAAGCTTTCTTAAGGCATCTGATGCATAACAGAACAACACACACAGTATGAGGAAGGAACAGATATCTTCAGCATTGTATCCTTCCTAATACAAGAGACGCACAGGATGGGGTGGAATATAGATTTACCAGATGTGATCGCCTATGTCGCTGAGCTCACAAATGGCGACTGTTCTAACATTGCACTTTAGAAAAAGGTCATCCAATTAAAAAGGAATCTGTAAACCCACTGTACAAATTAGACATGCTATATGTAAGCAGCCACAGAAAATTGATTTTGCTGCATATTTTAAATTCCCTAAGTTATACATGCAGGATGTTATTGCTTGAACACATTTCAGGGCAGCTCATGACAACCATTGCTGACCAACAGAAAGTCAGGGTGAAGGAGCCCCATGGCTCTCCAGAACAATAACTAGGTCATATTATCCTTATTGTTGACCATCAAATTTTGATTACGGGGGTCCAGCCTCGGGCCATCCAATTTTCACTAACTTCCACGGAAGTGGAAGTTAGTGAAAATAGGATTCCCTGGGGCTGGAACCCCGTAATCAAAATTTGATGGCTACCAATAAGGTTAGAGCATTATTGTTAAAGGGTTATTCGCATCTCCACAATCCTATCCGAATATATAGTAAAAGTAATAATAATGTTAGCAAATACCTCAAATTAGAAATGTAGCATAGTTCTGATATAGCCATGTCTCATACCTCATGTGCAGGGCATTGCAGTACCTTAAGTATGGTTATGACTGATGACATGGGCTCTGTCAGTGCCTAGCATGGGTTAAGTTCTTAAAATTCAGCCAGACATGAAGATAGTTTGTTTATAGACGGGGAAATGAGCCCCTCATTGTTTCTACAAGACTCTTAGGAGTCTAGTGTTACAGTTCTTGTTGACTCGTAATTGCCTTGGCCACTGAAGGTCAGACAACCAGACAAATCAATTATGCGAACCTCCCATTGTATTTCTATGTGATGTAACTTAGGGTACCGTTTCACTAACGTACCAACGATTCCGACCACGATATAACCTGGTCAAGATCGCTGGTGCGTCGCTACATGGTCGCTGGTGAGCTGTCAATCAGGCAGATCACACCAGCGACCAGTGACCAGCCACCAGCGACTCGTGGAAACGATGTTGCGCTTGGCAACCAAGGTAAATATTGGGTAACTAAGCAAAATGCTTTGCTTGGATACCCGATAATTACCCTGGTTACCAGCGCACACCGCTTAGCGCTGGCTCCCTGCACTCATAGCCAGGGAACACATCGGTTTACTAAGCAAAGCGCTTCGCTTAGTTACCCGATGTGTACCCTGGCTACGTGTGCAGGGAGCAGGCAGCCAGCACTGGCAGCCTGAGAGCGGCGTACGCTAGTAACCAAGGTAAATATCGGGTAACCAAGCAAAGCGCTTCGCCTGGTTACCCGATGTGTACCTTGGCTACCAGCGTCCGCAGCTTGATGCCGGGGCCATGCTCCCTGCACATTCAGATTGTTGCTCTCTCGCTGTCAAACACAGTGATATGTGCTTCACAGCAGGAGAGCAACGAGCAAAAAATGAACCAGCACTGTGTGTAACGAGCAGCGATTTCACAGCAGGGGCCAGGTCGATGCTTAGTGTCACACACAGCAAGATCGCTAATGAGGTCACTGGTACGTCACAAAACCTGTGACTCATAGTGATCTTGCTAGCGATCTCGCTATGTGAGAAGTACCCCTAAGCTGTCTCTCCCTCGTCTCTGCCAGAGACCATTATACTAGGGATATTTTGTATACGGCTTGAAATCTAGCCAATAAGAGCCCAGTCTTATCCACGAAATTGTGAAGACCCCCAATGGTCTGAGCTCAGGGGTATAAGAAGGAGGGCTGTTCATTGCCTGGGTAGACTCTTGCTACATGATACCAATCTAGGACCTGTGGATTCGATTGGCAAGCCATAACCGAACCTTGATTATAATACTATATGGACTTCAACATCGAATACAAAGATTCTGCTCAGCTATCAAAGACTACCTAAGGAAGGAATCCAGCTTGGGACAATCCAGTCACCTGACTACAGGTTTTGAGGTCCTCAGCCAGCTTCCTAAATCTGGCGTTACTCCATTCTCGTTGGGTGCCCGCTGAAAGCGGGGTTCTGCTGGTTTGGAGTAAGTAGCCCTGGAAGCCCTGAGGTACGGACATTCTAACCCCTGGTGAGCCAGCGGAAGGGTGAGAAACTGTTGCCGGTTACATTTGTGTGTCTTGCTGGTTATGTGTTATGTGCCGTTAATTGTTTGGGGATCCAATAAAGTCTTAATATTGTGATTCCCTCACCCTGTGTTGTCTGAGTAGTGTTCCGCCCACGGTTAAGGAGGTCGGGGCGTTTAGTTAGGATGAGCCCTAGGCCATGCTGTCTTTCTAAAGGTGGCCGGGGCCAGCGGACGAGAGCACCCACTGACCCTCGTGTCTATACAATGACCACTCAAGTAGTGACAGAAGTTTGTGGTCGTAACCATGAAATAAAAGACATGGCTATATATCAGGAGAACTATACTACATTTTTTATTGGAAGTATTTGTTATTATTATTATTACTACTACTACTACATATTGGGATAGGATCTTAGAAATGGGAATAATCCTACAAGTCGCACAGAAGCCCATTCTAGGTTTATTCAGTGAAATCAAGAAATTCTCAAAAAAAGGAAAAATAAAAATTCTGTAACAATCACAGACACTGCAAGACAGACCAAAGCAATCCAAGAGAAAAAAGCTAAAAACATAGGGAATCTAAAGCGCCCAAACACATCATATAAAAGTTGCTTTGGACGTTCCTTCACAATCACAGAGAAATGTGCTTGAATCAGAACCCCAGAAGAAGCCATAGACTACAACGACAACCTGAGGTCCAATGGACTACATCTGTGCTTACTAACCAAACTGTGTCCGGTTTCTCATATGGGTATATAAACATTACCTACTACCGTACTGTTTCTGCGCCTGTCTGAAAAGATGGACAGCACCACAGAAAAAGAAAAAATGTGTAATTGCAGTCAACGGCTTTCTCGAGGGTCCCATTTGAATCCAGTTTTGGGGAATTCAAGCAGACCAAATGCAAAGCATAAGCAAAGTGTGAACAGGACCTTCGCAGTTTCTTTCACTAAATATCATGAGAATCAAGACACTCTGGTTACATATTTCTTGGTGTCATTGAGACTGATGTACATTTAGTGCATAAGGGGACTTTTGTTGCCCTCTCCCCAATTAAGAAAAAAAACCAACAGTCTAATCTGAGGCTATATTAATAGCAAAACATGGATACGGCATATGCTGATCAATTCCAAAGCAAGAAGATCGTGCCTTTACAGTGACGATCATTGTTAGATTTTGTACCCCACACCCTCATAAAAGCCCAACATCAAAGTCCACCACTTTCCGGAGCCTAAAATTATGCTCAATTTCAAGAAGGCTCTGAGTCACAAGTCAATTTACAAGAAGACGCTCATTAGTTGTAACATTTCTCAACAGTTGCTGCTTTATAACAGTCGTATAGATTGTTAGGAATCAATAAAAAGGAAGATATTAGGTGACTCATGCTGCCCGAACCACAAGCAGGATCAATTAGAGACCGGCTCCACCACTGTGGGCAGTTAGGTCTTGGTTTAGGTAAGGAGGTATTCTAGGGGAGAATATTCTGCTTTAGAATCATCTCTGTACAAACAGCAATAAAGCGAGCGGATCTGTACTTGGAACCATGGAAGAATACTATTGGTATTAATTTCACATTTTGATCAGATTGTAATGAGGCATTAGATGGTATCTACACAATGTGAAATATAACTGACATGCTACATTCTGCACGTTACACAGACTACCAGACATGCTACATAACTATCCTCAGAGACCTCATGTTTGGAAGATTTCTCAAATATTCCACAAGTTCAAGTAAATCAATACCTTCGGCAGAGATCAGGAGACAAGTGGAAAGCCCTCCATTTTAGCCACGGCCAAAATTATTAAAATTTGATATTTTTCTAATGTGTATGGCTAACTTTACAAATATTACTGCATAATTTTGCCTCCTCGTCTGGGTTCTGCCTGAGATGACGGAGAAAAATTGCTTTATAGCCCATGTGGCCAACAGAATGCGAGCCTGAATCAATGTGGGCAAAAACAGCTAAGCGGGTGCTCCAATGTCCCCGAATTAAGGAATAGTATAAGTGAGACTAGAGTAATAGATTTTAGATGAGTGCTCTAATGGCAATTTCCTAATATAATATGATGCACTGACCAAGCAGGGCAAATCTGACCTTCCAACAGGACAGATTAGGGGTAAGGCCGAGGCCACACGGGGACTAATGCGATCCCCTCGCATGAAACTCGGCTCACGCTGGCAGCACAGCAGAGCAGAGTGTCATGCGAGTGTTCCTGTGACTGAGGTCCGATCATGTGAGCGGATCTCAGCTGCGGAGGGCGGGCCGACACCGAGGAGGGCAGTGGCCGACGCTGAGAAGGGGAGGGAGGGATTTATCTCCCTCTCTCCTCCGTAGCCGGCTATTGCCATTCTCGCCCTGCACTTGCCGTACGTCGGTGTACAGCGAGTGCAGTGAGATTTTTTCTCTCCCCATAGACTTGAAAGGGTGCGAGAGAAACAAGGAACCCATTGCAGTCGCAGCATGCTGCGATTGTTTTCTCGGTCCGATTAGGGCTGAGAAATAATCGCTCCTGTGTTGGGACATGAAGTAATATTGGTCTGAGTGGAATGCGATGTTTTATCGCACTCCACTCGCACCGATTTTCATGCCATGTGGCTTAGGCCTAAGTGATAAAGATGAGAAAAAAGGTTTGCATTACCCTCATCTGGCATCCTTTAAAACACTAGAACTACTGAGGTAGTCATTTTGACTACTTTGCACCATGTATTTCTATATAGGTGTCACGAGTCCAGTAGTTCTAGTGTTAAAGCCCCACTCTAGTGGGGGTTTTTTCTTATTGCACTGGAGTGGTGCTTTAAATGTAAATCCTCCTGTGTTATACTCACCTGCCGCCATCTTCATCAGTTTTCAAAGGCACTCTCGTTGGGCTCCTGTCATGTGACATGCCAGCAGCTCCAGTGTTTTATGGAGCGTCAGAGGTCACAGCTCAAAACAACTCTATAAGAGCCTCGTTCTTGCTCTCGTAGAGTTGCACTGAGCACTTGTGACGTAACTTCTGACATCCGGCCAGACAAAAGTTATGGGCGCAAGATAGTGCCGCAGGACCAGGGCTGAAAAGAGGATAAAGATGTCAGCAGGTATGTATTTTAAAAAAAAAAAAAAAAAAGGAAGCTTTAAAGAAGCCCTCTCACGTATTTCTTTTTTTTATATTAAGTCTTTGTATTTGTCCATGCAGTGTAGAGTAAGTGTAATAATACACTCACCTAACACTGCATTCTATGGTGGCCAGTGCCATTCATCTCTTCCTAGTGACGTCAGACACTGCGCTCTATATGACCCATAACTGGCTTTTATAATGTGAGCCTATGGATTTTCAGAACACAGCACCATAGCCTTACAGTGTAAGAGAGACATATGGCTCAAGCAGAGAGCATAGCGTGAGTCTGCTAGTCTGAAGAGCGGTGGTCACCGAGAAAAGGAGCAGAATGGCGCTGGATCCCAGAGATGACGGCGGTAGGGGGGGGTATGTTAATATTATACTACCGTGTTTTTCCAAAAAGAAGACATTGTTTTATTATTTTTTTTTTGCCCCGATAAAAGCGCTAGGGCTTATTTTCAGGTAGGTTTTATTTTTGGGGAAACAAGGTTGGGGATAAGTTTACCGCCTCAAAAAAGCAGACCCACAATCTTCCCACGAGAATCACACTTACCAGACCCCGGACGTCTGTGTGGCTCCTTGGTCCTCCTGCGATCTTAAGCGGGTGCTCCCAGCAGGTACGCGCCACGTGGTCCTCACCTACTTCTCTCTATCACACACACACACACACACACACACACACACACACACACACACACACACACATCTTGCGATACAAATGAAGTGGAGCATCAGGATCTGCAGTGGAACACATCGAGGACTTGGCGGTTGAACACGCTCCACCGCAGGTCCTTTATGCATTCCACCGCACTGTGTCCCAGGTTTCCTTGACGACCAGAAGCAATAGGTATCACTGGATGTTGTGTGTGTGCGATTTGATGTTTGTGTGTGATCTGATGTGTGTACGCGCGTTTCACCACAGGTCCTCCCGTTCGGTGTTTGGTGAGTATAAATGCGAGGTTTTCTGTTTCTCTTTTTTTGGGGGTGACTGCTTTCTATAATGAAGTGTCCGGCATTATTCTTTAACTTTTTAGCTGGACACTTCATTATTTCGGTCTTAAATATACACCTTACATCGAAAATCCTGAAAATTCCTGCTAGGGCTTATTTTTGTGGGAGGTCTTATGTTTGGAAAAATAGAGTACACATACAGATTTAATTGGAAAGACAATCTTCATGGAATGGGAGGTCTTCATTAATGGAGGGCTAAAGTAACATTTTTGCAATGGACATGTCTTGGCTGGGAACAACCATGGTCCATATCTAAACATAAGTAAAATAGGGGCATCTGAATACTGAACAAAAAAAACAAGAATGGACTTTGGACCAAGCAGGGATTGGCAGAGTGACGCTTTGTAACAGCTGGTAAGCAGACATATTGCAGCTGGTCAAATGTTAGTGCAGGACGGGCTTCACTGCCCTTTGATCCAAAGACAATAGAACACAGCCTGAGAAAACCATTGTGTCAGAGGTACTGACGCTACTATAACTATATGCCCTGCATTGTATGTCTGCTGTCCATGGATGTAACGTAACAGCAGAGATTACATCTGCTACATATACTGACATATTCACACAGATCTTATATCTTATAGCGATATCAGCGCTTCTTTTTTGTGGAATGAGTTGTACTTTTCAACGACCCCATTCATTCTGGCCCATATTGTACTGAAAAACAGGAAAAAAAATGCAAGTACGGTAAAATTGCAAAAAAAGTGCACGAGTGTTTTTACTTGGGGGGGGGGGGGGAATTTATTTACGTTGTCCCCTATTTTGAAAAACTGACCTGGCAATATGATTCCCCTGGTCAGTAGGAGTTTGTAGATACCAAACATGGATAGTTTTACTATTATCTAAGTGGCGAAAACAAATTCATAAGTTTATCCAAAAAAAGAATTGCGCTTCTGTCGCCATTTTCCGAGATCCATAGCATTCTCATATTTCAGAATCTGGGGCTCAGCGATGGCTTATTTTTTCCGTCTTGAGCTGACATTTTTAATTATACAATTTTTGCGTGGATGCAATGTTTTGATTGCTTGTTATTGCATTTTAAAGCAATGTTGCGGCAACCAAACAAAACAATTTTTGGCGTTTGGACTTTTTGTCTCGCTATGCCGTGTACCGATCAGATTAATTGATTTTATATTTTCATAGATCGGACATTTCTCAATGCGGCATTACCAAACGTGTATTTATTATTAACATTTTATTTTCAATTAGGTAAAAGGGGGGGTGATTTGAAATTTTAGGGTTTGTGTTTTCATATTTGTAAAATTTTATTTATTTTTTATTCATTTTACTAGTTACCCTAGGAGACTTTATTGCTGCACATTCCGATCACTTCTCCTGACCAGAGCAATGCTTCAGCATCTCTCTGATCAGGAGAAATGCTGTGTTCCTGTGAGTGGCGGCTCTCTGCTGGCATTCACACGAAACCAGTCATGGCAGCTACAGGGGTCATCATCTGACCCCACACTGCCATTCCAGCCCATTGGTGCCCTATGATCACGTCACGGGGTACCAATGGATGTAGAGACCAGCGCGATCCCCACCAGTGCACTTTAGATTTCACTGTCAGAGTTTGACAGCGCGATCTAAGGGGTTAACAGGAGCAGATGGATCAGAGATCCACCCGCGCTTGTCATCTGAGAGCAGCATGATGTAGGTATAGACATCCTGAATCTAACGATGTATCACTTAATTTACTGAGTGCAGCCATACTGATATACTCAAAGATTTCATTTTTTGTATGTAGCAGAGCTTAACAAGCTGCTCCCACCCACACCAGGCTTTCAGTGTACATTTACATAGACCGAAGCTGCTAATCACAGAAGGGGGCAGAGTTTGACCTCAACTCACTCCTAAGGGCCACGTCACACTAAAGCGGGCTTTACACGCTACGAAATCGCTACAGCGATCTCGTTGGGATCATGGATTTTGTGACGCACATCCAGCCGCTGTAGCGATGCCGTTGCGTGTGATACCTATGAGTGATTTTGCATCGTCGCAAAAATGTGCAAAATCGCTCATCGGCGACATGGGGGTCCATTCTCAAATATCGTTACTGCAGCAGTAACAAAGTTGTTCCTCGTTCCTGCGGCAGCACACATCGCTCCGTGTGACACCGCTGGAACGAGGAAGCTCTCCTTACCTTCATCCCGCCCCCAATGCGGAAGGAAGGAGGTGGGCGGGATGTTCGTCCCACTCATTTCCGCCTCTCCGCTTCTATTGGGCAGCGGATCAGTGACGCTGCTGTGACGTTGCTGTGACGCTGAACGAACAGCCCCCTTAGAAAGGAGACAGTTCGCCGGTCACAGCGACGTCGCAGGGAAGGTAAGTATGTGCGACAGGTCCAGTCGATGTTGTGCGACACGGGCAGAGATTTGCCCGTGTCGCACAAACGATGGGGGCGGTTACGCACGATGTCGATATTGGTACCGATATCGCAGTGTGTAAAGCGGCCTTAAGCAACATCGCTAGCAACATCGCTGCTGAGGCACGACTTTTGTGACGCAACAGCGATGTTGCTAGCGATGTTGCTGTGTGTGACATCCAGCAACAACCTGGCCCCTGCCGTGAGGTCGCTGGTTGTTGCTGAATGGCCTGGACCATTTTTTAGTTGTTGCTCTCCCGCTGTGAAGCACACATTGCTGTGTGTGACAGCGAGAGAGCAACAACTGAATGTGCAGGGAGCAAGAGCTGGCTTCTGCGGACGCCCTTTCCTTGGTTACCTGATATTTACCTTCGTTACCAGGGTCCGCCGCTCTCACGCTGTCAGTGCCGGCTCCCTGCTCTCTGCACACGTAGCCGGAGTACACATCGGGTAATTAACCCGATGTATACTCTGGCTAGGAGTGCAGGGAGCCAGCGCTAAGCGGTGTGCGCTGGTAACCAAGGTAAATATCGGGTTGGTTACCCGATATTTACCTTAGTTACCAAGCGCAGCATCGCTTCCACGCGTCGCTGCTGGCTGGGGGCTGGTCACTGGTGAGATCTGCCTGTTTGCCAGCTCACCAGCAACCCGTATAGCGACGCTTCAGCGATCCCTGCCAGGTCAGGTTGCTGGTGGGATCGCTGGAGCGTCGCTTAGTGTGACGGTACCTTTAGTCACACTAATGATAAAGCAGGTAAACAAAGACACACTTTGAGATAGGAGAGGAGGGCTGCAATCTGAATGTGAACCCTTAAGGGTACTTTACTCGCTGCCATATCGGTACCGATATCGCTAGCGAGCATACCCGCCCCCGTCGGTTGTGCGACACGGGCAAATCGCTGCCTGTGGCGCACAACATCGCTAACACCCATCACACGGACTTACCTTCCCTGTGGCCGGCGATCCTCCTCCTTTTAAGGGGGCGGTTCGTGTGGCGTCGCAGCAACATCACACGGCAGCCGTCCAATAGCAGAGGATGGGCGGAGTTGAGGCGCTGGAACATGCCGCCCACCTCCTTCCTTCCTCATTGCCGGTGGACGCAGGTAAGGAGATGTTCGTCGCTCCTGCAGTGTCACACATAGCAATGAGTGCTGCCGCAGGAACGAGGAACAACACCATACCTGCAGCAGCAACGATATTAAGGAAAGGAGCGACGTGTCAACGAGCAACGATTTTTCACATTTTTGCGCTCGTTGATCGTCGCTCCTTGGTGTCACACGCTGCAATGTCGCTAACGGCGCCAGATGTGCGTCACTAACGACGTGACCCCGACGATATATTGTTAGCAATGTTGCAGCGTGTAAAGCACCCTTTACACCATGCGGTCTTCAGATTACATGGCAAAAACCTGCTGACAGACTCCCTTTAATGGGAAAGTCTGTCTACCCATGAACTAAAAATTAAGGATCACTTCAGAAGAATAAAAAAAAGCAGATTTCTCTCTCCTGGTAGCTGAAAATAATTGGATCAGACAAATATAACTTCACACTAAACCCCCAAAAACCATCAATAAGCTTCTTACACCTCTCACTGGGAATTTTGGACCACTCTTTTGCAAACTACTCCAAGTCTGTCATATTTGAAGGATGCCTTCTCCCAACAGCAATTTTAAGATGTCTCCACAGGTGTTAATGGAATTTAGATTCAGACTCATTGCTGGCCACTTAAAAACTTTCCGGCGCTTTGTTTCCATCCATTTCTGGGTGCTTCTTGAAGTGTGTTTGGGGTCATTGTCCTGCTGGAAGACCCATGACCTAAGATGTAAACCCAGCTTTCTGACACTGGGCACTACATTGTTACCCAAAATGCTTTGGCAATCTTCAGATTTCATGATGCCTTCCACACAGTCAAGGCACTCAGTGCCAGAGGCGGCAAAAAACCTCAAAACATTTTTGAACCTCCCCCATATTTGCCTGTAGGTACTGTGCTCTTTTCTTTGTAGGCCTCATTAAATTTTTGCTAAATAGTAGAATGATGTGCTTTATCAAAAAGCTCTATCTTGCTCTCATCTGTTTACAAGACGCTTTCCCAATAGAATTTTGGCTTATGTACATTTTGGCAAACTGCAGTCTAGCTTTTTACATCTCTATGTCAGCAGTGGGATCCTCCTGGATCTCCTGCCATAGCATTTAATTCAAATGTCGCCGGATAGTTTGTGCTGACACTGATGCACCCTGCGCCTGCCATGCAGCTTGAATTTCTTTGGAATTTGATTGGGGCTGCTTATTCACCATCAGGACTATCTTGCAATGCAAATTTTAATCAATTTTTTTCTTCCAGTTTAATCTTCTTGATTATGTTGCAACACCGTGAACAAAGGAACATCAAGATCTCTGGAGATGGACTTATAACCTTGAGATTGTTGTTTTTTTAACTATTTTTGTACTCTTCTCCTCTTTCTATCCTTCATGCTCAGTGTGTCACACAGACACAATGCAGAGATTGAGCCAACTTCTCTCCTTTCTATCTGGTTTAAGGTGTGATTTTCATATTGCCCATACAATAATAATAATAATAGGAATAATAATAATGCCTGTTACTACCTGTTACTTGCCACAGGTGAGTTTGAACGAGAACCACATTCTTGACACAAAGTTGTGTACCCACAATTTTGGAAAGGTGCCAACAATTTTGTCAGGCCCATTTTGGGGAGTTTGTGTGAAATTATATCCAATTTGCCTTTTTTGCTCTGGCTTTATTTGATGTTCCAATACACACAAAGGAAATAAACAGGTCTATGACAAAAACATGCGTAATTGCAATAAGTTTCTGGGGGAAATAGTTTACTTTCTGAAAGAATTTCAAGGTTCCCAACACTTTCCGCCATGACTCCAAATGTATCCCTGCTATGTACTGTGTAATGGCTGTGTCTGACCGTGCAGAAGATGTGATATGTTCAGACCATGTTACTGTACAGACACGACCATTACACAAAACATAGCAGGGGCACATGTAGAAGATTTTTTTGTCAGCACAGGAACATTTTTTTAAACACATCCAATTGTGGAACTTATTACTATGCCAAGATCAATTGATTAAAATTGAGTTTGCTTGTGAGGCAACCCCTTTAAGTCTGTGTTTGATTTACTTTGCATCAAATATAGTATTGATGCTGTTTAATCCTTTAAAGGGGCTATACATTTACTATTTACTCCTTTAATCAATCAAAGGAACTAGTCCAGCAGTTAGGTTTATGCACATATCATTAGATGTAGGCTAAATGGCTTATAGAAAAGTCAGGTGTATGTGTGTGGCACAAACCATGGAAGGGTTTGCGCTCGTATTCATCATGAAATATAACCACTGGACATATTGGTCACATCTGGCATCTGGTCCACCTCCAGCTGTAACAGTTGCCAGTTAATGTGGTTTAATGACTGCATAGAGAAATGTCAGCATTTTCTTACATGCAAAACAACCAAAGCGAAGAGGTCTGTGCACAGTATACATGTATTATACATTAATAGGTATTACGGCATGGAGCACTTTAGTGATTAGGAGAATGGAGAAGAGCAGTCACAAAACACTGATATCTCTACATCTGCACTCGTGGGAAAAGTAGTAAAATATAGTGGTAGAATGTCTTCACAACAATCTTGTCTTTCCATTGAAAGGGTCCCGCACGCCATAAATGGCACTCATGAATAGTGTTGAGAAAGCAGGTGCAACAAAATGAATTCCCCCTTCCGTTAGTATTGCTCCAGATTTTAAGAAGGAAATTTGGCAAGTAAAATGGTTACCGTAATTCTCTAAATGTGGAAAAGAGAGATATAACAAATGTTTCATTGAAAGTACATGTGAGTAAAAATGATATAAAAATACCAGACCAAACTTCATTAGGGTCACTCAAGACAAATTTACTATATTGTCAGAATATCCATATCCTAAGTTCACACTTAAAGAAGCATTCACATCAAAGTTTTTATCCTCTTAATATATTGCAAGTATCGTTATTATATAACACTATATACTTACAATTGCTCATTTTGCCTTTCTTCCCAGTAAATTCCTCTCTTTTCTCTACCTTATGTAGAATCAGGAAGTCTCTTGAATCAGCATGAATCATGCCCCACGACCACAAAACCTTACACTCCCCTCCTCCCAAAACAATCCTACTCCACAGTGCTGACGATGCTATGACACTTTAACATACTGGAAATTGCCGTAGAAGCGGCAGGATTTTTTCAATCAAGGGAAAAAAAACAAAAACTTATCAGACATGTTTTATTTCAGCATTTCTAATCATTAGCTACAAGGCACAAGTGTAGCTACCAAGGGGCAGAGGCTGTAGTCGCCCTAAGCTTAGATGGGCCCTTCCAGAGATACTGTGACCCTTAACTATATCGGTGTGAGCATCTCCCTGCACCACCGCTATTCGTTTTTTAGACCGCAGGGTACTTTAAGCCTGCAGCCTATAGACCTGCAGGGTGATACAGTGGTCAGGACGCCGGCACATTCACTGGACTTCAGATTCCCGAAGCGATGACATCATCACAACGGGTATCTGATGTCCCGTGGGGTTTCGGCGCTAGAACAGCGCCTTGCCTTGATGAGAGACTAGGCGCTATCCTGGATTAGGCAAGTATATGATGTTTTTTATTTTAACTAAAACTTGTGAATAATTGTGGGGGGGCATAAAAAATAAAAGAGGACCGACATGCATTGTGGGGGCCCTGAAACAGTGTGGGGAAGGCTCTCATACATTGTAGGGATTCTACAGGTTGGGCTCTAATGTGGAGCCATTATACGTTTTAGAAGCTACAGTTTGGATACTACTGTGGGGGACTTTCATATTGTGACTGGACCTCTCATACATTGTAGGGACATCTAAGGAGGAGTCCTTAAAGTGTGGGGCCATTATACAGCATGGGAGCTAATGTGGGCGGCATTATACAGTCTTTCGGGAAGCAGTGGGGACATCATACTATGTATAGGGAGCTGTGGGCTCATTATACTGTGTAAAGGGGAGGTGTAGGAGTATCATACTATATATAGGAGACCGGTACATAAGTAAATGTTACGTGTACACATAAGAAGCATTACTGTTATAGGAGCAATGAGGGTATTGTGACCGTTAAGGGTAAACAGGGGGAATTATTACTTTCTAGGGTTAAAATGAGGGCACCGTTTACTAGGGCATTTGCACAGGGCATTAATATTTCTTAAGGGGCAATTTTATCATCTAGAAAGCACAAAGGAGGCATTATTACTTTGTAAGGGGCAAAGGGGCATTATTATGTGGGGCAGTAAGAGGAGCAATGTTATGCGGAACAGCAGGTCCAGTAATAAGGACACATACGGCAGCAACTCAGTAGGATGAGGAGTTTGTGCAGGTTGGGGATAGATGGGGACGGGGCTGGAAATGTGACAAGTCAGATGTGTCTTTTTTGTAATCTCTGCAGATGAGTTTTGGCTAGAAGAAGATGTTAAAGGGAACCTGTCATCAGATTTGGCGCCTATAAGCTGCGGCCACCACCAGTGGGCTCATATATACAGAATTATAACATGCTGTATATAAGAGCCCAGGCTGCTGTGTAGAACGTAAAAATCACTTTATAATACTCGCCTAAACGGTCGGTGCGGTGGAGTGGAGTCACATGGGTATCTCCGTTCTCCGGTGCCAGCGCCTTCTCTTTCGGCTATCTTTGTCGACCTTCTTCTGAAGTCGGGGTGCATGACGCGTCCTACGTCTTCCACACTCACCGGCATTGAGATCCTGCGCAGGCGCACTTTTATCTGCCCTGAGCAGAACAGATCAAAATCAAAGTATTGTAGTGCACCTGCGCGGGGCTGGTGAGTGTGTATGACGTAGGATGGGTCATGCACACAAGCTTCAGGAGGAGAACGAAGATGGCCGAAAGAGGAGGCGCTGGCACCGGACAATGGAGACACCCATATGACCAAACTCCACCTCACCAACCATTTAGGTAAGTATTATAAAGTCATTTTTACGTTCTACACAGCGGCCTATGCTCTTATATACAGCATGTTACAATGCTGTATATAAGAGCCCAGTGGTGGTGGCCGCAGCTTATAGGCCCCAAATCTGCTGACAGGTTTCCTTTAAGGCAATCTTGGCCAGATATAGAGTTGATCACTTTAACATCTTTTCTAAGAAATCGAGTCTTCTGTATGTCACAATCTATAACTGTACAGTAATCTTATATGTTCTGCAGGACATTTATCTACCACTATACGGTCACTGTATGAAGGTAATATCAGTACTGGCCATTGTGTGAGATTTATTTTCAGTAAAAGCCCAGTCATCTGCTGAGGTTCCCCTACAGTCACTATTGGGCTGCGCCACCATAGCTGTAATCAGAGTTACCAGTTAAGGGTCCATTCAGATGCCCCCCATGTTAATAGCTACAAGGTGATTCAACAGTAAGGCTATGTGCGCACTAGAAAAGTGATTTTTCTCCAGAAAATTTCTTGAGAAACTTCTGGGAGCTGAAGATTACCGCACATGCAGTAAGAAAATGCACCAAAACCGCGGGAAAAACGCATGCGTTTTTGCCGCGTTTTGGTGCGTTTTTGCCGCGGTTTTTCCGCAGGTTGGTCCCTGCAGTTTTTTATGCCGTAACTGCAATAATATATAAATAAATGATGTTGAAAATGAAAAAAAAAAAAAAAGATAGATAAATGGATAGATAGATAATGGATAGATAGAAGGATAGATAGAAGGATAATCAATAAATTGATCTGTCCTCTATCAATCAATAGATAGAGTTCCTGTCAGGACACTGCAGTTTGGTCGGTAGTGTGTCCACATTATCGACCGTGGGAAATGACCTGTAATTACCTCTGCAGACTCGTAACCAGGCTGCATTCTGTACTGTGTCAGTCGCGGCTGGATGCAAGCGTCGTGGGACCTGCGTGGATTACGCCGGAGCTGTGTGTTGGGGGGTGTAATAAAGGGGCGAAAGAGGGGCTTTTTTGTCTTTTATTTAAAATAAAGGATTTTTCGGTGTGTGCTTATTCACTTTAATTACAAGTTAATCATGAAAGCTGTCTCATAGACGCTGCCATGATTAAGCCTGGACTTAAATGGCAGCGATGCCCTGACATTTAACTCCTTATTACCTGGATTGCCACCGCATCACGGCAATTTGGAAGAGTCGGGGACACTCCGAGACTGCCGCATAATGGATGCGACAGTCCCGGGGCAGCTGTGGGCTGATATTCTCGGCTGCGGGAGGGGGGGCCATTAACCCTGGCCCTCGCTCTCCCCAGCCTGAGAATACCGACCCACCGCTGTGTGTTTACCTCGGCTGGACAGTAAAAATACAGTGGAGCCCACGTTTTTTGTTTGTTTTTTTATATATGTACGTTTGATTTCTATGTGTAATCTATATGTCTGGGTGTGAGTGTGATGTGTGTGTTTACTATATGTCTGTGATATGTGCTCTGCCTCTTCTTCCTGTGATAATGACATCACTTCCCTGCAAACCGCAGGCAGCGATGAACATTACCGCAGGTAAATCGCGGCTATACCGGGGGTATACCGCACATCATTTGCTACCTGCGGTATACCCGCGGTATTTCGCGATTACATTACAGTGAATGGAGTGAAATACCGGGGGTATACCGCAGGTACCTGCGGAAAAGAAGTGACATGCACATTTTCTCAAGAAATTTTCTTAAGATATTCTGCATTAAGAATGTTCTTGAGAAAAAAAAAACACAGTGTGCGCACAGCTATTTTTTTTCCCATAGGTTTTGCTGGGAAATGTCTGCAGAAAGGTTACAAACATTTCTCAAGAAATTTCTGCAGCAAAACCGCGGGTAAAAATGCAGTGTGCACAGGGCCTTATAGTCTTTTACTCAGTTCCAAGACCACACTAAGCAGGCGATGCAAGCATTTTAAAGAGGAAATGTTCTGTATCCTCACAATAGTACGCAAAAGTCTACATTTGTGATACTAAATTTCAACAAAGAAAAGGGTGTGTCCAGCACCCATATGGGTAAAACTTAAATTTATTGAAACTTTTAAAACATCATAAAACACCTGACGCGTTTCGGACATCAGTACCTGCGACTAACGACTGACGTATGAAACGCCTCCTCTGTGTTTTATAATGTTTAAAAAATGTTTTCAATAAATTTGAGCGTTTTATCCACATGGGTGCTGGACACACACTTTTCTTTGTCTACTTCTCGTGGAAGCCAGCCACCCATCTCCGTGCACCTGCAATTCCTCCGGATCAACACAGCGGCTGTTTAGACAGTCATCAGACTCTTAGTGAGCTGATCATTTTGTTTTTTCTCTGCGCACACTACATTTCGGCCATGGTTATAGCCAGCTCACGGTCCTGGATGCAATATATTCACGATTTCCCCCAAATGTTTACGGCATTCAGTCGTGATCTGTGACCTCCTAGTGAGAAAGGCTAAGGCACACCATATGGCACGTATACCCACACTGCTCAGCAGTAATCTATACTCCTAATGCACGCCTGCGTCTTACAAGGGCACACTTAAGGACGTCTCAGGTTCCGGGGTGTTAATAAAATATGGCTGGTGTTTTAAAACAAAGGATAAAATAAACTAGCAAAAGCAGAAAGCCGCCCATATGGCGAGTCTGCATCTGAAAGAAGGGTGGCTGCACCGTATGTACCTAAGTAACATACGGAGAAAAGCCGTGATTAATAACAATGGGACTGAAAGCAGCATTTACAAGGGCTTCACAATAATGTGCCTTGTTACCTACAAATATACAGTTGCTTACAGTCCTAATCCATGTACATTTTTTGAGGAAGCTCATTATATATAAGCTACCATGAACAGTGAAAGTACACAAAGCAGGTGAATGAGATTACCGGATTAGGCATATGTCTAGAAGCAGATTTGCTTAACCCTGAGCCAGAATACTGCACACTTTCCAGAGGCTTGATTAGGGCCACAATATAGAATCTCAGCATGCGGGGTACAGAAGGTTTGGGGGGCACTGACTGCGTTATTCGGAGCATTTTCATACTTTACCTTTTTTTTGGGGGGGGGGGTAAATAATCAGCTTCAGTTTTTAAAAAATGTTAACAATCAGTTCTGGGTACTTAAACCGCTCATAATCAAAGTGAGAGCCGCTACTGTTCTATGACTTTCTCCTGACAATGATTGGCTGCAGGGTTCACGTGAAGCACTGTCATGCGATCCCCAGGAGACCCGGCACCAACGTCGCTGGAACAGCGCAGACACCACAGCACTTATTTTACAAGGGTCAAAATAGTAATTGAGAAGTAGTTGTACAAGTAGTGGCCAACCCCTTTATTAAGGGAAGGGCTTAAAATATAGCTATCATTTCCAATGATTTCAGAGTAACCATTGTGTGTAACATTAGAAATAACACTATTGCTATCTCTTGTATGACTGGAGTTGGAGACTAATTGCTATGTTGTCTGTATGTGTTGTGTATGGGACACATAAAGGACTCCTGCTCTTCTGTGTCCATGTAGCACATGTTCAGAAGTAGCAGTATGGCGGTATTATACAGCAGTATTGAGCTGTGTAGATGCGAATCCAGCACATAGGGGAGATAAACACTTACTAGAAAGGGCACCAGGATCTGTTTACGTCTTCTCTCTCTCACTCTGCCCTAATACCTCACTGAGCCATCAGTTCCTTTTGCTTCACCACGACAGATTTGAGCTTTAAAAGTTTAAAGTGAGCATGTGAGGCGCAATATGAATCCAGAACCACAAGCAGTTCGGGGTACATATTACTAATCCCCGCCTAACAGTCCCTGAATCTAGTAGCATAGATAAAGAGATCTTTAGAAAAAGTATTTCTAAAGATCCTTTATGATATGCTAATGAGCGCAAGGACTACTCGCAAGGGCGTTCTCCCCTCCCCTGACTAGTCCGCTATTTTAGCATCTTAGCACACCCACAGGGATGTACTGTTCAATAACTGTTGCCCAGCGTCATCGACGGTGACGCGCGTACCTGTATCTGTTGTCACCGCCTCAGACGCCGGGTTTAGGCTCAGAATGCCTCGCACTTCAGGTCATGCTCACTAGCCCTCTCTGAAGCCGGGACGCGTACACCCAGCTACATAGTGCGAATGACCAGAAGTGCAGGGGACTTGTGATCATGTGCACTGAGCCTAAACCAAACATCTGAGACAATAACAACAGACACAGGTATGCACGTCACCGCCGATGATGCTGGGCAACGGTCAATGAATAGTACATGTGCTAACATGCTAAGAGGGCGGACTAGTCGGAGGAAAAAACGCCCTTGCGACTAGTCCCTGAAACACTTTTTCTAAATATCTCTTTGTATGCTGCTAGATGCTGGGACAGTTAGGCAGGGATTAGAACTGCTTGTGGTTCTGAGTGCATAGTGGACCTGACTGGTTCCCTTTCAGTAGTGGATCAGGACACAAGAGAGAGGTGATGAAGAAGTGGCTCATAGGTATATAAAAAGGAAAAAAGTATATTTCTCTGATAAGATATGTTACAAAGTTTCTTATATTAGTTTACATTATTGGTTTATTGCAAACTCTGTTAAAATGACAGCTACCATATCAAGAGGTTTTCTGGTATTTTATAATTGATAAATTATATGCTCACCAATCAAATTGATTAACATTCCTAGGTATAGGTCGTTAATATTAGAATTCCTTTTAAAACCCTTTCAAGTACCATTTCAGCTGGGTAATTTTTTTTTTATTACACCCCCCAATCAGCCTTTGGTAACTTGTGTACAGCGTGTGGATTGAAATCTTTACTCATTGTGGTCTTCTACCATTTCCAGCGCAGCTCACGTCCTCTACTGCATTGTGATCACATCTCTGATTCACACACCCGAATGTTCAATTTTTTTCTTAATGTAAGTGTATGAAAACCTCACTCAGTCTCATACACTGATAAAGTGTGACAACCAGCGGTCACAACTACAGTCACATGATGCACGGGAGGACCGAAGCTGTGCTAGAAATGGCAGAAGACAACAATGGGTACGTATTTTAAGGCACACACTAAGTACATTACTGATGGTTAATGGGGGGAGGGGGAATTAAAAAAAAATGCTGAGTGATACTTTAAGTGAGTTGTACTATGCAGACAAGTCTCCCTGGAATTTACTTATTGCTGGATGGTCTGAGCTAGAACTCCAACTCCAAGACTATTGAGCTGTAAAAAGGCCACACAGTCCACCTGCAGAAATGTCTAATGGAGACTGTATTATTACACAATGCCCACGCAAATGAAAATGAAAACTACTAAGTGGCTGTACTAAGCTCAACAATGCAGGAAGGAGCTGGCTGACTTAAAAAAAAAAAAAAAAAAAATATATATATATAGGTAGAAGAATGGGGTCCGGCCAAACCCCCTATTTCTTATGATGTTCAAATCCATAAATAGGACATATGGAAAGTGGTTTTCCTGATGAGACAACCTTCTTAGGACAGTTTGAGAAAACAACAAATCCCAAACAAACGCTATACAGTATATAAATGAGGTTTTATAAACGCCACTAGTGCAACAATTTAAAGAATGTAGCCATTAGAACAAAGGAGAGGACACCAAATAATATGTATAACCCTATGAAGCCATGAGGTTTTGAATAATATACAGTTAGGTCCAGAAATATTTGGACAGTGACACAATTTTCGCGAGTTGGGCTCTGCATGCCACCACATTGGATTTGAAATGAAACCTCTACAACAGAATTCAAGTGCAGATTGTAACGTTTAATTTGAAGGTTTGAACAAAAATATCTGATAGAAATTGTAGGAATTGTACACATTTCTTTACAAACACTCCACATTTTAGGAGGTCAAAAGTAATTGGACAAATAAACCAAACCCAAACAAAATATTTTTATTTTCAATATTTTGTTGCGAATCCTTTGGAGGCAATCACTGCCTTAAGTCTGGAACCCATGGACATCACCAAACGCTGGGTTTCCTCCTTCTTAATGCTTTGCCAGGCCTTTACAGCCGCAGCCTTCAGGTCTTGCTTGTTTGTGGGTCTTTCCGTCTTAAGTCTGGATTTGAGCAAGTGAAATGCATGCTCAATTGGGTTAAGATCTGGTGATTGACTTGGCCATTGCAGAATGTTCCACTTTTTTGCACTCATTAACTCCTGGGTAGCTTTGGCTGTATGCTTGGGGTCATTGTCCATCTGTACTATGAAGCGCCGTCCGATCAACTTTGCGGCATTTGGCTGAATCTGGGCTGAAAGTATATCCCGGTACACTTCAGAATTCATCCGGCTACTCTTGTCTGCTGTTATATCATCAATAAACACAAGTGACCCAGTGCCATTGAAAGCCATGCATGCCCATGCCATCACGTTGCCTCCACCATGTTTTACAGAGGATGTGGTGTGCCTTGGATCATGTGCCGTTCCCTTTCTTCTCCAAACTTTTTTCTTCCCATCATTCTGGTACAGGTTGATCTTTGTCTCATCTGTCCATAGAATACTTTTCCAGAACTGAGCTGGCTTCATGAGGTGTTTTTCAGCAAATTTAACTCTTGCCTGTCTATTTTTGGAATTGATGAATGGTTTGCATCTAGATGTGAACCCTTTGTATTTACTTTCATGGAGTCTTCTCATTACTGTTGACTTAGAGACAGATACACCTACTTCACTGAGAGTGTTCTGGATTCAGTTGATGTTGGGAACGGGTTCTTCTTCACCAAAGAAAGTATGCGGCGATCATCCACCACTGTTGTCATCCGTGGACGCCCAGGCCTTTTTGAGTTCCCAAGCTCACCAGTCAATTCCTTTTTTCTCAGAATGTACCCGACTGTTGATTTTGCTACTCCAAGCATGTCTGCTATCTCTCTGATGGATTTTTTCTTTTTTTTCAGCCTCAGGATGTTCTGCTTCACCTCAATTGAGAGTTCCTTAGACCGCATGTTGTCTGGTCACAGCAACAGCTTCCAAATGCAAAACCACACACCTGTAATCAACCCCAGACCTTTTAACTACTTCATTGATTACAGGTTAACGAGGGAGACGCCTTCAGAGTTAATTGCAGCCCTTCGAGTCCCTTGTCCAATTACTTTTGGTCCCTTGAAAAAGAGGAGGCTATGCATTACAGAGCTATGATTCCTAAACCCTTTCTCCGATTTGGATGTGAAAACTCTCATATTGCAGCTGGGAGTGTGCACTTTCAGCCCATATTATATATATAATTGTATTTCTGAACATGTTTTTGTAAACGGCTAAAATAACAAAACTTGTGTCACTGTCCAAATATTTCTGGACCTAACTGTATCACCTGTATTGACAAACATTTAAAAGAATATACCAAAAAATATACGAATAAATCAAAAAGACAGAAAATAATAGTAATAATAATTATCAAATCAAGAGAAAGTAAAATATAAGGTACCAAAGCTCAAAAAGAAAGATACACTATGTGATTATTCAGAAGTACACTCCTGACTGTGGGTAAGGTGCTCCTGTTTATCTAACATACTGCCATGTTTACATTTTAGTGCCTGTGTTTATTACACACTGTTACCATATTGTTACACCACACTGGTGGAGTATACATTTGTCTGAAACATATACTTGTCCTTGTGTTTTATTGGCTTTTGATTGCTCAGTGGAACACCCATTCACTGCGGATACCCATGGGTCCAAGTGCATCTTTCATTTTGAGCTCCAACTTGGAACCTTTTAATTTACTATCTCTTGATAATTAAGATTATTATTACTATTATTTTTTGTCTATTTATTATTATACCTTCAGTTTATTCTTTTAAGTGTTTGTTAATAAAATTGATGTTTTATTCAATACTTAGAGATCATGGCTTCATAGGTTATACTACAGAGTAACAGCTGACTACTTAAAAAGATACAAAACACAAAAAAAATGCAATGTCTGAGCCCCGGCTAAAGCCCCAGTATAAGGGCCTGAATGAAACGACGGCAGAGAAGGAAGACATATGATGATGCATGGTTTCTACAAGAAGAGATAGACTGTAATATCTGTAGTGACAGAAACTAATTTGCCTGTGTATAGCGATGTGGGGAAGCAGTGGTGCGTAAAACACCGTCCCTATATAAATAGAGCCTCAAAAATGCAAAGTAAATAGGCACAGCAAGGCAACGTTACAAGAAGAGTTACTGCATGGGATCCTAGAGAGTGACCTTTCCCAGGATGAGATCCGTTACTTCATTGAGAGTAGGGAAAATTCCACATAATGTAAGGTGCTAGGTAATGACTCCATGGACAACTACTTAAAATAGTGCCCTTGTAAAATAGAAACAGCATATATTGATCCCCAGACCGGTGATCGATGCCGTTTTCAGCAATGACGACGCTGTGTCTGCAGGCCATCAAGTGAGTGATGCAGGCCATCAAGTGAGTGATGCAGGCCATCAAGTGAGTGATGCAGGCCATCAAGTGAGTGATGCAGGCCATCAAGTGAGTGATGCAGGCCATCAAGTGAGTGATGCAGGCCATCAAGTGAGTGATGCAGGCCATCAAGTGAGTGATGCAGGCCATCAAGTGAGTGATGCAGGCCATCAAGTGAGTGATGCAGGCCATCAAGTGAGTGATGCAGGCCATCAAGTGAGTGATGCAGGCCATCAAGTGAGTGATGCAGGCCATCAAGTGAGTGATGCAGGCCATCAAGTGAGTGATGCAGGCCATCAAGTGAGTGATGCAGGCCATCAAGTGAGTGATGCAGGCCATCAAGTGAGTGATGCAGGCCATCAAGTGAGTGATGCAGGCCATCAAGTGAGGTGATGCAGGCCATCAAGTAAGTGATGCAGGCCATCAAGTAAGTGATGCAGGCCATCAAGTAAGTGATGCAGGCCATCAAGTAAGTGATGCAGGCCATCAAGTAAGTGATGCAGGCCATCAAGTAAGTGATGCAGGCCATCAAGTAAGTGATGCAGGCCATCAAGTAAGTGATGCAAGCTATCAACAACTGCTGACCGACTGCAATACTCACACGTCCCATGTCAGAAATTGTTTTATCTGATGCAAGTGTGAGCGCTGCAGCCAGTCAGCAGCCGCTGGTTGGCTGTAGTGCTTACATGACAATGACCCATGAGCACCTGCAGACACAGCGCTGACAACACTGAATTGGTGCCAGGGTGATATCCAAGTATATGCTGCTTTTATTGTAGACGGCACCATTTTCTTTAAGAAGGGGTTGTAACCATCTCTTGAAAGGCATCACCAGGTGTCACGCTACGTGCAAGGCGAGCGTGTTCAGACCAACAAATGTCTGAGGCGCAACAAAAAACAAACACTCAACAATAACACCACAAAAAAAGGGAAACACCAGGAACACAATAACAATGGTGGGACCTGGCGCTAATTAGAGGGTAGATGGATACCTCCTGCCTTCACCTGGTTCTGTACTCTGCACTCATCGCCAGATCATATACATGCTCCGCACCTGTCGTCAAGCAGGAATCCTTGAAGCCCTAAAAAATCCCTTCTATATTCCTAGCTGAGGAGTGTGGTGGTGCAGCTCACTAAGTCCACCAATGCACTAATACAACAACAGGGTAGGTGCAACAAACCAAAAATGGAGAAGATCCAACTTCAGGATGAATCCTCAGCAGCTCCTTCACCAAAGGGGGCCAGTACACAAATGGCTTTGTAAAGTCATCAAAGCTTGCTGGGAGACCTGGCTATTTAAACCCATGGGGTGTAGCTACAGAGCAGGTGCAGCTGACCTTAAAGGGGTTGTCCGACATTAGCTTAACAAAAATGTTTGAGTTTATCTGTGCTGTATTGTCATATAAATCACACCTACATTGTTATTTTTTGTTTTCTAACTTTTGTTCCTCTTGAATTATACCTTTATTCTCTGCAGCTTCTTGTTTACATTCAGCTCTAGCAAACTGACCACTTCCTGTGCAAAACCTCCCAGTCACAGCTGTCACCGCCCAGCCTCAGTGTCCAGCCCCACCCCAGTGTCCAGCCGCACCCTCTGCCCGCCCCTGCACACATTCCCTGTCAGTATATTCTTCCCCAGCACCTGACCTGGTATCACTACAGCATTGCAAATAACAGCCCCACATCGGACTCTGCACCGTACACGCACACACATGGCTCTGCACACGCACACACATGGCTCTGTACCTCACACGCACACATATGGCTCTGCACCGTACACGCACACACATGGCTCTGCACCGTACACGCACACACATGGCTCTGCACCGTACACGCACACACATGGCTCTGCACCGTACACGCACACACATGGCTCTGCACCGTACACGCACACACATGGCTCTGCACCGTACACGCACACACATGGCTCTGCACCGTACACGCACACACATGGCTCTGCACCGTACACGCACACACATGGCTCTGCACCGTAAACGCACACACATGGCTCTGCACCGTAAACGCACACACATGGCTCTGCACCGTAAACGCACACACATGGCTCTGCACACGCACACATATGGCTCTGTACCGCACACATATGGCTCTGTACCGCACACTCACACATATGGCTCTGCACCGTACACGCACACACATGGCTCTGCACACGCACACACATGGCTCTGCACCGTACACACATGGCTCTGCACCGTACACACATGGCTCTGCACCGTACACGCACACACATGGCTCTGCACCGTACACGCACACACATGGCTCTGTACCGCAAACATATGGCTCTGTACCGCACACGCACACATATGGCTCTGCACCGTACACGCACACACATGGCTCTGCACCGTACACGCACACACATGGCTCTGCACCGTACACGCACACACATGGCTCTGCACTGTACACGCACACACATGGCTCTGCACCGCACACGCACACACATGGCTCTGCACCGCACACGCACACACATGGCTCTGTACCGTACACGCACACACATGGCTCTGCACCGTACACGCACACACATGACTCTGCACCGCACACGCACACACATGGCTCTGCACCGTACACGCACACACATGGCTCTGCACCGTACACGCACACACATGGCTCTGCACCGTAAACGCACACACATGGCTCTGCACCGTAAATGCACACACATGGCTCTGCACCGCACACACATGGCTCTGCACCGTACACACATGGCTCTGCACCATACACGCACACACATGGCTCTGCACCGTACACGCACACACATGGCTCTGCACCGTAAACGCACACACATGGCTCTGCACCGTACACGCACACACATGGCTCTGCACCGTAAACGCACACACATGGCTCTGCACCGTAAACGCACACACATGGCTCTGCACACGCACACATATGGCTCTGTACCGCACACATATGGCTCTGTACCGCACACTCACACATATGGCTCTGCACCGTACACGCACACACATGGCTCTGCACACGCACACACATGGCTCTGCACACGCACACACATGGCTCTGCACCGTACACACATGGCTCTGCACCGTACACGCACACACATGGCTCTGCACCGTACACGCACACACATGGCTCTGTACCGCAAACATATGGCTCTGTACCGCACACGCACACATATGGCTCTGCACCGTACACGCACACACATGGCTCTGCACCGTACACGCACACACATGGCTCTGCACCGTACACGCACACACATGGCTCTGCACCGTACACGCACACACATGGCTCTGCACCGCACACGCACACACATGGCTCTGTACCGTACACGCACACACATGGCTCTGCACCGTAAACGCACACACATGGCTCTGCACCGCACACGCACACACATGGCTCTGCACCGTACACACACACACATGGCTCTGCACCGTACACGCACACACATGGCTCTGCACCGTACACGCACACACATGGCTCTGCACCGTAAACGCACACACATGGCTCTGCACCGTACACGCACACACATGGCTCTGCACCGTACACACATGGCTCTGCACCGTACACACATGGCTCTGCACCATACACGCACACACATGGCTCTGCACCGTACACGCACACACATGGCTCTGCACCGTAAACGCACACACATGGCTCTGCACACGCACACACATGGCTCTGCACCGTACACGCACACACATGGCTCTGCACCGTAAACGCACACACATGGCTCTGCACACGCACACATATGGCTCTGCCAGCCCCCCCATCCCCATCCCCATAGGGAACACATGTGGAGTACATACTCACCTGTCCTCGGTCCCCGCCGCTCCTGCACGTTCGTGCGCTGTCTGTGCTCTGTTCAGCACAGTAGTGACGTCACCGCTGTGCTGCAGATTGCACAGACAGCCGGAGGGACAGTGATGAGAAGCAGCGCTGCGCTGCTTCTCATCAGCACTTTCAAATGTACCGGCATCGGTGATCTGTGATGCCGGTACATTTGAATGTGCGATCCTGGGCAGGGGGCCCGGTGCTGGAGCTGACACCACGGCAGCTGCCGCCAGGCCCCGCCCCCAGGTCACGGACCCCCACAGCAGTGCAGGGGGAGGTTACTGGAGGTGCGGGGGAATGTGTGGGAGGGTGCAGGGAAGGGGGCGGTGACTCCTCGCACTGTAGACACCCAGCAGGGAGGTGACATGCTGCTCCACATTTGCATGTCAACATGGCCCTGCCCATGTAGACGTGCAAAGACCGGAACCAGCAAAATCGCGGCAGGAGCGGTCACATGACCGCTCTGAGCCGGGGGAGAGGGGCTGACAGCAGGGCAGGTAAGTGGTCTCTATCTACTTACCTGCCCCAATGTAGCCCAATAGGGAAATAAAAAAAAAAAGTCAAAGAACCCGGATAACCCCTTTAACTGCAGGAGAGCTGCTAGCAGAAAAACTGGCATTAACTATTTCTGCACCGAAAGAAACAAAACCACATTTACAGTAAATGCAGAATCCCAGATAGAAATAAAGGGCACAAGCTGTCACTAATCTCCAAAACAGGGAGAAGGCAGTGACAGTTGTGACACCCAGTTGTATTTCTATCAGGATTTCTCACAGATAAAACATGTAAGGCTATGTGCGCACGTTGCGTAAATTCATGCAGTTACGCTGCGCTTTGCAGCGCAGCGTAACTGCATGCGTCCTGCGTCCCCTGCACAGTCTATGGAGATTGTGCAGGGGCCGTGCGCACGTGGCGTCTCAGAGCGCAGCGCTTCGGCTACTGCCGAAGCGCTGCGCAAAAAGAAGTGACATGTCACTTCTTTCCTGCGCTTTGCCGGCAGCTCCTGCTCTGTCTATGGCAGGAGCTGCAGGCAGAGCGCATGGAATCGGCGCTCACTACGGACATTTCTGCAGCGATCTAAAGCGCACATGTGCTCTTCAGATCGCTGCAGAAATTTCTGCAGGCTAGTACGCAACGTGCGCACATAGCCTAACTGTTATGATCTATGGAACTGTTCACAAAAAATAATATATAAAAATAACATCACATATCCATTTTTGATCGGAGTCATGGATCAAAATCACACATACAAGTCTACTGTGTCCTGTCCGCTTTTCACATTATTTGTAGAAGAAGCTTTGATACTTTCTTTTTGGAAAATCACAGAAGGTTAAAAGGACACGTAGAACAACCGCCGGTGAAAATGTGATCCAGCACGCTGATGAAATTCCAATATATTTTCCCCCTCGTATGATTAAATACATAAAAAAAAAAAATGGACGTCTGATTGAGATCTGAACGATCTAAAATCACACAGGCTCGGCATGATTTGCAGTACAGAACCTTCACATATAGAAATAGATACATATCCCGACCACAGCCCTACAACGCCCTGATTTTAGTTGTTGTGAAACATCAGACTTCACAAGACGAGCTGTAAGAAATGTTCCCGAGGCTGTCCTTGTTTATTTCCATGCCTATTCAACCAAAAAGCTACAAGTGGAACAGTTTACATAGATGGTCGTGTTTAACATCTAACTAAACAGTGCGGCTTGTGCATTATCCTTATATATGTACGCGGATCTGACGTCTACCAAAGAGCAAACACCCGGGGTAAACTGTTATCACAACCAGAGAGAACATCAGCTGCCGAGTGACCTACAGAGCACATGGACGTCCTAAATACAGTCGTCCCCATACAATGCGCCCATTCCTGGCTCCAGCGCCTCTGCTACAGATCTATTTTTACAGTCTGGTGCACTGGTATTTTGGCTGCCCTCCAACAGACTTATTTTCAGGGAATTTTCAGTTATCTGCTGGACTTCTCAGGTGCTGGTAACACTCTCCAAGCAAATGAAGAAGCCATCCAACTATTAAACTCTGATGTGTATGGCACATTTAGCACACATGTCTATTATCCGAGAAGGCGCGTTTGTAGGTCTGGTGTTCATTTATTTAGGGTAGGTCTCCGAGAGGAAATGCTCTTGGAACAAATAAGAAGCAACAGAGAACGTTCTTATTCCTGCAACCTGACCTTACTTGATCAAGGACTGTGTTACAATTAGTAATATGTCTATTCTCCACAAGGAATGTACTGGAGTGACTACATAGTCCTTAACTTGAAAGTTGAGAAGACAAAAAGTATGCGAGCCTCGTGTATAAATACACTAAGACAGGACAATAAGAACTGTTCTAGAGACATTAAAGAAATTATTAGATTTATTACTCAAGATCCCCCCCATGTTGTTGTGGATTTCAGCCAGTCTGCACTCTGCATTGTAAAGCGTAAATTCTGCAGCGTAATAGGCATATCGGCAAGACCGAGTGGTCGTATGACCAGAAGTATGTAACGCTACATACTTCCAGGCCATATTCCAACTAGACTGGCCCATCTGGAAATCTGCAATTGTATCACTAAAGTCTGCAGTCATTCACAGACTTGTAAATCCTCACAGCGCACGGTCATGATTCTCCGGAGACTGCGGCGAGACCGAGTGGTCGTATGACCAGAAGTATGTAACACTACATACTTGCAGGCCACATTCCAACTAGACTTGCCCATCTGGAAATCTGCAGTTTTATCACTGAAGTCTGCAGTCACTCACAAACTTGTAAATCCTCACAGCGCACGGTCATGATTCTCCCGAGACCAAGTGGTCATGTGACCACAAGTATGTAACGCTACATACTTCCAGGCCACATTCCAACTAGACTTACCCATCTGGAAATCCGCAGTTTTATCACTAAAGTCTGCAGTCTTTCACAGACTTTTAAATCCTCACAGCGCACGGTCATGACTCTCCGGAGACTGCGGCGAGACCGAGAGGTCATATATGACCACAAGTATGCAACATTGAATACTTCCAGGCCACATTCCAACTAGACTTGCCCATCTGGAAATCTGCAGCTTTATCACTAAAGTCTGTAGTCCCTTTCAAAGTTGTAAAGCCTCACAGCGCACGGTCAGGATTCTCCGGCACCGACAGCAAGACAGAGTGGTCATGTGACGGAAGTATGCAACATTGCAAACTTCCAGGGCACATTCCAACTAGACTTGCGTGGCCTTGCTCAATTCACTTGTACATGTAGTGAAATGTGGCTAAATGTATGCATATCACGTTCTTAGTCACATGACTGCTTGACCTCACCGCCGGGACAAGCCTCACAGTGCGCGATGTGAGAAGTACATAGATTGACTGTAGAGTTTTGTGGAAAACCCCATTAAATCTGCGATATATAAACAAGGGTTTGATTAGGCCACGTTCACACAGCACTATCATGGTCAGTTCTTGCATCAGTATTCATAACCCAAAAAACAGGAGATTGTTGAAGACATGGAAGCTGTAAAAACGTTGTCATCATACTCATTTTCTTCTCAGCCTAGAGAACCTGGTAACAGGTGATATTTTTTATTCTTGCTGCTCCCCTGAGTAATCTTTTTTTCATCTTTTAAATCCACCATATGCTTAGAGAGATATGGGCCTTTTTATTAATTGCGACTTTTCACGGTCTTTAACAAGACAGTATTGCTCACATATCATGGTATTCTTGGGGGGGGTCTGAATTGTGAGCCAAACATCTCTGGAACCATATGGCAAATTGAAAATAAAAATAACTGAATATTCAGGGAAGAAGCAGAAAGAAAAACAAAAATTAAAAAAAAACACTTCTGACTTTGGCTTTCAAAGACCACAATACTGATGTGAAAGTGGCCTTCAGATTCATGGAGCACTGTATTAGAGCCCTACAATCACCATGTTTGCTGGGAATAAACCCCGAAAAATACATACGGCAAAACTTAGCCTCAAGCTGGTGAGTTTGAGTCTCATGGCCAGGCCAAAAATTCTAGAACGCAGTAGGACACACTTCACAGACGTCTGAATTAGCCCTAATGCATATCCATAGGGCTCTACTCATCCAACAGAGGCCAAAAGAGTGGCTTTGGTTCACTTATATACTAGATCTGGACCTGTGAAGGCTTCTCTCTTCTCCTCTGACCTCCCTCTTTATTATTGGGGTGTTGTTTGGCCAATTTTAATGGGATGTTTTGCCAATCTAACATTTATGGGGCCTTAGACAGGTTACAGTGAGAATGGTCAATACAGGGAAACAAGGATCATGATAAATGTGGATGTTGATGCTTGTAGAGCCTTCATTTTTTACCATCTTCAGTCTCCAGACATGCATTCCTATACTCCTTTCCTATCAGTTCGTGCCTATATTTGCACCAGACAACCAGGCTTGGATTGTGGCCCTATCACTGTTCTCCAAAACATAAACACAATAACAAACAGGAAGAAACCTTCACATACACAAATGTATATCTCTGAGCTATAATCTACAGATCACGAAACCTGTTTCTCCCATCAACAGCAGGCAAGGAATGACTTCCTCCTCTCCAGCACCTGCAATATCATTCAAAGGCCCCGAGCTCCACAGCATCAGCTCCCAGGACAGAGGGCTGTTACCTGTTGTCTCCTCCTTGCTTGTTGCTGGCCGGTAGAGGATGCAGCACGGTCTGGTTCCCCTCCATCTCCACAATGCATTTCGTATTCAGATCCAACTCTAAATCAAAGAATTGTTGGGCACATGGTTACAGATCCACTGACAATATGGCACTTTAGATAAAAATTCCTACGAGTGAAGCAAGTTCCCTATCTCATAACCCACTACGGACGGTGAAATACCCAAGAGAACATGATTCATGTGCACAGTATCTTTCCTCGACCCTCAATGTCTACAGAAATTGGGCTTGGTGAGTTTCTTCACTGCAGACATGGCTGTTGAGTAGGTGAAGATCAGAGGTGAGGAGTTAGGCCAGGCCTACATGATGACTTTGGTCTCGTGGCTTCAAGCAAAGTGGCAGAGCCAGGCTGGAACTGGTCCACTGGTGAACAGGAGAAGCCCTCGGTGGGCCTCTCACCCCTCTACATGAGACGGTTGGCACAATACACTTGGTCCACCATCTCTTCAGTTTTTTATTTGGACACATGGCTACATTTGTGACTGAGGATAAAGTAGCTGAACAGGGGACCCTCAAAGTCAATGTTACTGGTGGCCCGTGGCATGCCAGACCGACACTGTGCACAGCCTAACAATGTGAGAGTTGTGTGTACTACAACTAGAGTTGCAATTTGGCTGTAAAACAATAAAATTGGAGTTGAGACCAAATTCCCAGTGTGCCATGGTGGAGTCCCGTGCCATCAGTGACGATGTGACAGTGGGCTCTCCAGGTCATGTGCCCTAAGCTGTAGAGCTTCCCTCGCTCAATGGTACGGTTCGGATTCATTCCACATTCAAAATCGTGTGGAAGTCTCACACCCACAAGAGTGACAATGTGCCCACAAACGTGGGAGGCATCATGATTGTGGCTGGCACCACATAGTTACATTACCAATGTGTCCACAAGCAAACTCTCACTACCGGGCACAAACTACGACATTGGACATCCACTTGTTGGCACAGTCCAACATCTGAGGAATGCCTGTTCAGATTATTATGGGGGTGTCTAAAAAAAACAAAAAACCCATCACTTACTAAGGGATCGCTGCCCCCATAAACTTCCACAAAGTTTCTTCCCACTAATTAGAAGCCAGCAGTGCCCGATCCCACAGCAGGTTCCCTGGCACCTCTGCCCCCTGGCACTGCACGGGTTACTTTCTCCAGAGTTTGCAGCTCCCTCCCCGGCACCAGTGTGCGCTCATTACCTCTCCGGTTCACGGGCCGGACCCTGACGGCCACTTTCACCTTGCTGTCCGACATGATGTCCTCGGATCAGGAGCCCCTCCAGCACCGGCGCCGCCCGGGGCCACAGGATCCGTCTCAGATCAAGTGTTCAGGGGATTCCCCAGAGCGATGCTGCAAATGTCGCCTGGATGTCGCGGGAAGAGGCACTCCCGGGGTAAGAAAGCCCATCCCGGTACCGAGCAGCGCCAGTGCCGCCTTATGTGAGGAGCACAGATCCCAGCGCAGCGCCTGTCGCCATTATCTGAGTGCAGGCAGGCGCTGAGCCGAGCACTGGCGCTGCCGCCCCTCCCTCCCCGGCCTCCTCCTTTCTGGGATTCAGGCTGGCTCAATCCTACCAAGATAGAGCCGTGCCACCTACAGGACGGCGCGGGAGTGGGCGCCATGCCACCTACTGGACAGCACGGGAGAGGGCTCCATCCACCTACTGGACAGCACGGGAGAGGGCTCCATCCACCTACGGGACAGCACGGGAGAGGGCGCCATCCACCTACGGGACAGCACGGGAGAGGGCTCCATCCACCTACTGGACAGCACGGGAGAGGGCGCCATCCACCTACGGGACAGCACGGGAGAGGGCTCCATCCACCTACGGGACAGCACGGGAGAGGGCTCCATCCACCTACGGGACAGCACGGGAGAGGGCTCCATCCACCTACGGGACAGCACGGGAGAGAGCTCCATCCACCTACGGGACAGCACGGGAGAGGGCTCCATCCACCTACGGGACAGCACGGGAGAGGGCTCCATCCACCTACGGGACAGCACGGGAGAGGGCTCCATCCACCTACGGGACAGCACGGGAGAGGGCTCCATCCACCTACTGGACAGCACGGGAGAGAGCTCCATCCACCTACGGGACAGCACGGGAGAGGGCTCCATCCACCTACGGGACAGCACGGGAGAGAGCTCCATCCACCTACGGGACAGCACGGGAGAGAGCTCCATCCACCTACGGGACAGCACGGGAGAGGGCTCCATCCACCTACGGGACAGCACGGGAGTGGGCTCCATCCACCTACTGGACAGCACGGGAGAGGGCTCCATCCACCTACGGGACAGCACGGGAGAGGGCTCCATCCACCTACTGGACAGCACGGGAGAGGGCTCCATCCACCTACGGGACAGCACGGGAGAGGGCTCCATCCACCTACGGGACAGCACGGGAGAGGGCTCCATCCACCTACTGGACAGCACGGGAGAGAATTCCATCCACCTACGGGACAGCACGGGAGAGGGCTCCATCCACCTACGGGACAGCACGGGAGAGGGCTCCATCCACCTACGGGACAGCACGGGAGAGGGCTCCATCCACCTACGGGACAGCACGGGAGAGGGCTCCATCCACCTACGGGACAACACGGGAGAGGGCTCCATCCACCTACGGGAGAGGGCTCCATCCACCTACGGGAGAGGGCTCCATCCACCTACAGGACAGCACGGGAGAGAGCTCCATCCACCTACGGGACAGCACGGGAGAGAGCTCCATCCACCTACGGGACAGCACGGGAGAGAGCTCCATCCACCTACGGGACAGCACGGGAGAGGGCTCCATCCACCTACGGGACAGCACGGGAGAGGGCTCCATCCACCTACTGGACAGCACGGGAGAGGGCTCCATCCACCTACTGGACAGCACGGGAGAGGGCTCCATCCACCTACGGGACAGCACGGGAGAGGGCTCCATCCACCTACTGGACAGCACGGGAGAGGGCTCCATCCACCTACTGGACAGCACGGGAGAGAGCTCCATCCACCTACGGGACAGCACGGGAGAGGGCTCCATCCACCTACGGGACAGCACGGGAGAGGGCTCCATCCACCTACTGGACAGCACGGGAGAGGGCTCCATCCACCTACGGGACAGCACGGGAGAGGGCTCCATCCACCTACGGGACAACACGGGAGAGGGCTCCATCCACCTACGGGAGAGGGCTCCATCCACCTACGGGAGAGGGCTCCATCCACCTACGGGAGAGGGCTCCATCCACCTACGGGAGAGGGCTCCATCCACCTACGGGAGAGGGCTCCATCCACCTACGGGAGAGGGCTCCATCCACCTACGGGAGAGGGCTCCATCCACCTACGGGAGAGGGCTCCATCCACCTACGGGAGAGGGCTCCATCCACCTACGGGAGAGGGCTCCATCCACCTACGGGAGAGGGCTCCATCCACCTACAGGAGAGGGCTCCATCCACCTACGGGAGAGGGCTCCATCCACCTACGGGACAACACGGGAGAGGGCTCCATCCACCTACGGGACAACACGGGAGAGGGCTCCATCCACCTACGGGACAACACGGGAGAGGGCTCCATCCACCTACGGGAGAGGGCTCCATCCACCTACGGGAGAGGGCTCCATCCACCTACGGGAGAGGGCTCCATCCACCTACGGGAGAGGGCTCCATCCACCTACGGGAGAGGGCTCCATCCACCTACGGGAGAGGGCTCCATCCACCTACGGGAGAGGGCTCCATCCACCTACGGGAGAGGGCTCCATCCACCTACGGGAGAGGGCTCCATCCACCTACGGGAGAGGGCTCCATCCACCTACGGGAGAGGGCTCCATCCACCTACGGGAGAGGGCTCCATCCACCTACGGGAGAGGGCTCCATCCACCTACGGGAGAGGGCTCCATCCACCTACGGGAGAGGGCTCCATCCACCTACGGGAGAGGGCTCCATCCACCTACGGGAGAGGGCTCCATCCACCTACGGGAGAGGGCTCCATCCACCTACGGGAGAGGGCTCCATCCACCTACGGGAGAGGGCTCCATCCACCTACGGGAGAGGGCTGCATCCACCTACGGGAGAGGGCTGCATCCACCTACGGGAGAGGGCTGCATCCACCTACGGGAGAGGGCTGCATCCACCTACGGGAGAGGGCTGCATCCACCTACGGGAGAGGGCTGCATCCACCTACGGGAGAGGGCTGCATCCACCTACGGGAGAGGGCTGCATCCACCTACGGGAGAGGGCTGCATCCACCTACGGGAGAGGGCTGCATCCACCTACGGGAGAGGGCTGCATCCACCTACGGGAGAGGGCTGCATCCACCTACGGGACAGCACGGGAGAGGGCTCCATCCACCAACTGGACAGCACGGGAGAGGGCTCCATCCACCTACGGGAGAGGGCTCCATCCACCTACTGGACAGCACGGGAGAGGGCTCCATCCACCTACTGGACAGCACGGGAGAGGGCTCCATCCACCTACTGGACAGCACGGGAGAGGGCTCCATCCACCTACTGGACAGCACGGGAGAGGGCTCCATCCACCTACTGGACAGCACGGGAGAGGGCTCCATCCACCTACTGGACAGCACGGGAGAGGGCTCCATCCACCTACTGGACAGCACGGGAGAGGGCTCCATCCACCTACTGGACAGCACGGGAGAGGGCTCCATCCACCTACTGGACAGCACGGGAGAGGGCTCCATCCACCTACTGGACAGCACGGGAGAGGGCTCCATCCACCTACTGGACAGCACGGGAGAGGGCTCCATCCACCTACGGGACAGCACGGGAGAGGGCTCCATCCATTTACGGAGAGGGCTCCATCCACCTACGGGAGAGGGCTCCATCCACCTACTGGACAGCATGGGAGAGGGCTCCATCCACCTACGGGACAGCACGGGAGAGGGCTCCATCCATCTACGGAGAGGGCTCCATCCATCTACGGAGAGGGCTCCATCCACCTACGGGAGAGGGCTCCATCCACCTACGGGAGAGGGCTCCATCCACCTACGGGAGAGGGCTCCATCCACCTACGGGAGAGGGCTCCATCCACCTACGGGAGAGGGCTCCATCCACCTACGGGAGAGGGCTCCATCCACCTACGGGAGAGGGCTCCATCCACCTACGGGAGAGGGCTCCATCCACCTACGGGAGAGGGCTCCATCCACCTACGGGAGAGGGCTCCATCCACCTACGGGAGAGGGCTCCATCCACCTACGGGAGAGGGCTCCATCCACCTACGGGAGAGGGCTCCATCCACCTACGGGAGAGGGCTCCATCCACCTACGGGAGAGGGCTCCATCCACCTACGGGAGAGGGCTCCATCCACCTACGGGAGAGGGCTCCATCCACCTACGGGACAGCACGGGAGAGGGCTCCATCCACCTACTGGACAGCACGGGAGAGGGCTCCATCCACCTACGGGAGAGGGCTCCATCCACCTACTGGACAGCACGGGAGAGGGCTCCATCCACCTACTGGACAGCACGGGAGAGGGCTCCATCCACCTACTGGACAGCACGGGAGAGGGCTCCATCCACCTACTGGACAGCACGGGAGAGGGCTCCATCCACCTACTGGACAGCACGGGAGAGGGCTCCATCCACCTACTGGACAGCACGGGAGAGGGCTCCATCCACCTACGGGACAGCACGGGAGAGGGCTCCATCCATTTACGGAGAGGGCTCCATCCACCTACGGGAGAGGGCTCCATCCACCTACTGGACAGCATGGGAGAGGGCTCCATCCACCTACGGGACAGCACGGGAGAGGGCTCCATCCATCTACAGAGAGGGCTCCATCCACCTACGGAGAGGGCTCCATCCACCTACGGAGAGGGCTCCATCCACCTACGGGAGAGGGCTCCATCCACCTACGGGAGAGGGCTCCATCCACCTACGGGAGAGGGCTCCATCCACCTACGGGAGAGGGCTCCATCCACCTACGGGAGAGGGCTCCATCCACCTACGGGAGAGGGCTCCATCGACCTACGGGAGAGGGCTCCATCGACCTACGGGAGAGGGCTCCATCGACCTACGGGAGAGGGCTCCATCGACCTACGGGAGAGGGCTCCATCCACCTACGGGAGAGGGCTCCATCCACCTACGGGAGAGGGCTCCATCCACCTACGGGAGAGGGCTCCATCCACCTACGGGAGAGGGCTCCATCCACCTACGGGAGAGGGCTCCATCCACCTACGGGAGAGGGCTCCATCCACCTACGGGAGAGGGCTCCATCCACCTACGGGAGAGGGCTCCATCCACCTACGGGAGAGGGCTCCATCCACCTACGGGAGAGGGCTCCATCCACCTACGGGAGAGGGCTCCATCCACCTACGGGAGAGGGCTCCATCCACCTACGGGAGAGGGCTCCATCCACCTACGGGAGAGGGCTCCATCCACCTACGGGAGAGGGCTCCATCCACCTACGGGAGAGGGCTCCATCCACCTACGGGAGAGGGCTCCATCCACCTACGGGAGAGGGCTCCATCCACCTACGGGAGAGGGCTCCATCCACCTACGGGAGAGGGCTCCATCCACCTACGGGAGAGGGCTCCATCCACCTACGGGACAGCACGGGAGAGGGCTCCATCCACCTACGGGACAGCACGGGAGAGGGCTCCATCCACCTACGGGAGAGGGCTCCATCCACCTACGGGAGAGGGCTCCATCCACCTACGGGAGAGGGCTCCATCCACCTACGGGAGAGGGCTCCATCCACCTACGGGAGAGGGCTCCATCCACCTACGGGAGAGGGCTCCATCCACCTACGGGAGAGGGCTCCATCCACCTACGGGACAGCACGGGAGAGGGCTCCATCCACCTACGGGACAGCACGGGAGAGGGCTCCATCCACCTACGGGACAGCACGGGAGAGGGCTCCATCCACCTACGGGAGAGGGCTCCATCCACCTACTGGACAGCACGGGAGAGGGCTCCATCCACCTACTGGACAGCACGGGAGAGGGCTCCATCCACCTACTGGACAGCACGGGAGAGGGCTCCATCCACCTACTGGACAGCACGGGAGAGGGCTCCATCCACCTACTGGACAGCACGGGAGAGGGCTCCATCCACCTACTGGACAGCACGGGAGAGGGCTCCATCCACCTACTGGACAGCACGGGAGAGGGCTCCATCCACCTACGGGACAGCACGGGAGAGGGCTCCATCCATTTACGGAGAGGGCTCCATCCACCTACGGGAGAGGGCTCCATCCACCTACTGGACAGCATGGGAGAGGGCTCCATCCACCTACGGGACAGCACGGGAGAGGGCTCCATCCATCTACAGAGAGGGCTCCATCCACCTACGGGAGAGGGCTCCATCCACCTACGGGAGAGGGCTCCATCCACCTACGGGAGAGGGCTCCATCCACCTACGGGAGAGGGCTCCATCCACCTACGGGAGAGGGCTCCATCCACCTACGGGAGAGGGCTCCATCCACCTACGGGAGAGGGCTCCATCCACCTACGGGAGAGGGCTCCATCCACCTACGGGAGAGGGCTCCATCCACCTACGGGAGAGGGCTCCATCCACCTACGGGAGAGGGCTCCATCCACCTACGGGAGAGGGCTCCATCCACCTACGGGAGAGGGCTCCATCCACCTACGGGAGAGGGCTCCATCCACCTACGGGAGAGGGCTCCATCCACCTACGGGAGAGGGCTGCATCCACCTACGGGAGAGGGCTGCATCCACCTACGGGAGAGGGCTGCATCCACCTACGGGAGAGGGCTGCATCCACCTACGGGAGAGGGCTGCATCCACCTACGGGAGAGGGCTGCATCCACCTACGGGAGAGGGCTGCATCCACCTACGGGAGAGGGCTCCATCCACCTACGGAATGGCATGGGAGAGGGCTCTATACACCAACAGAACGACACGGGAGTGGGTGCCATGCCACCTACGGAACGGTACTGGAGAGGGCACCATGCCACTTACAGGATGGCACTGGAGAGGGCACCATGCGACCTACAGAATAGCACTAGAGGGGGCACTATCCTCCTACGGGATGGCATGGGAGAGAGCGCCATCCACATACGGGACGGCACGGAAGAGGATGCCATGCCACTTACGGGACGAGACTGGAGAGGGCGCCATCCACCTACCAGACGGCACAAGAAAGGGTGCCATGCCACCTACAGGATGACACTGGAGTGGGTGACATGCCACCTACGGAATGGCATAGGAGAGGGCACCATCCACCTACGGAATGGCATAGGAGAGGGCACCATCTACCTACGGAATGGCATAGGAGAGGGCACCATCCACCTACGGAATGGCATGGGAGAGAACGCCAAGCCACCTACGTAATGGCACTATATAGGGTGCCATCCACCTACGGAACGACACGGGAGTGGGCGACATGCCACCTATGGGACGACACTGGAAAGGGCGCCATGCCACCTATCGGACAGCCCGGGAGAGGGCGCAATCCACCTACGGGACAGCACGGGAGTGGGCAACATCTACCTACAAGGTGGCACATGAGAGGTCGTTAATGCCACCTACAGGAAGCCACGGGACATGATGCCATCCACCTACAGGACGGCACAGGAGAGGGCAACCATGCCACCTAAGGGACAGCACAGGAGTGGGCGCCATGCACCTATGGGATGGCACTGGAGAGTGCGCCATGCACCTACGGAAAGGCACGGGAGAGGGCGACATCCACCTACAGGAAGGCACGGGTAAGGGCTTCATCCAGCTACAGAACGACAAGGGAGTGGGCGCCATGCCACCTACGGGACCGCACTGGAGAGGGCACCATGCCTCTTGCAGGATGGCACTGGTGAGGGCACCATGCCACCTACAGAACGGCACTGGAGAGGGCGCTATCCACCTACGGGACGGAACAGGAGAGGGCGCCATCCACCTACGGGACGGGAGTGGGCACCATCTACCTACAAGATGACACAGGAGAGGTCGCTATTGCCACCTACAGAAAGGCACGGGACAGGAGGCCATCCACCTACAGGACGGCACGGGAGAGGGCAACCATGCTACCTACGGGATAGCACAGGAGTGGGCGCCATGGACCTACGGGATGGCACGGGAGAGGGCGCCATCCACCTACGGGGAGGCACGGGAAAGGGCTCCATCCACCTACGGAATGACATGGGAGTAGGTGCCATGCCACCTACGGGACGGCACTGGAGAGGGCACCCTGCCACTTACAGGAAGGCTCTGGAGAGGGCACCATGCCACCTACAGAACGGCACTGGAGAGGGCGCTATCCACCTACAGGATGGTACGGGAGAGGGCTCCATGCACCTACGGGACGACACGGGAGAGGACGCCATCCACTTATGGGATGGCACGGGAGAGGGCACTATCCACCTACGTGACAGCACTGGGGAGGGCATGAATGCTACCTACGAGATAGAATTGGGCGCCATCCACCTACGAAACGGCACTGTAGAGGGCGCCATCCACTTACGGGACTGCACGGGAGAGGGTACCAATGCCACTTACAGGATGGCTCTGGAGAGGGCACCATGCCACCTACGGAATGACATGGGAGTAGGCATCATCCACCTACGGGACGGCACAGGAGGATGCCATGCCATTTACAGGATGGCACTGGAGAGGGCGTCATCCACCTACGGGACAGCACAGGAGAGTGCACCATCCACCTACAGGACGGCACTGGGGTGGAAAGGGCGCCATCCATCTACAGAACGGCACTAGAGAGGGCGCCATTCACCTACAAGATGGCACAGGAGAGGACGCCATCCACTTATGGGATGGCACGGGAGAGGGCACTATCCACCTATGTGACAGCACTGGGGAAGGCACGAATGCTACCTACGAGATAGAATTGGGCGCCATCCACCTACGAAACGGCACTGTAGAGGGCGCCATCCACTTACGGGACTGCATGGGAGAGGGTACCAATGCCACCTACGAGACGGCACAGAAGTGAGTGCCATCCACCTACTGGACGGCACAGGGCAGGGCGCCATGCTGGAGCATCAGGGCATTACCTCAGCCTCCATTGTAGTGAATGGCCTCTACTGCAGGTTGTGCACCTGGCCATGTACGGGTGAATGTCCTGCAGCATAGCCTCAGAATTTGCCCAAGGTGTATTTGGGCCCACAGGTGACAGAATCCAACTGGATGCCGCTTTGGTTCGCACTTATCCCTCTCTCCTTTAGATTTGGGCCTGTTTATTTGCATTATGGCTGTGCTGTTTATTAGCACTATTTTTAGGTCCATACAACTTTTTCTTCTCATTTTGTTGAGTAAAGTGACCTAAAAACAGCAGTTCTGCCATATTGGTTATTTTTTCTTTTTTGTTGTTGTTCACCAAATGGGATAAATGGCATACTTACAGTATCGGTGACCGGAAGTTAGTGGGTGTGATTGTCTTAGTTGGTGGGCGTGATGCTTGTCATGGTGGATGTGGCCCGTCGTTTCTTTTCTTGCGCTATATTGTGGACCCACCCTGTTTATTATTGGTTGTCATATCCGTCACCTGCATGCTGCCGTTGCCTGTGTGCAATACACTGCTTGTCGGGTTTGTCGCCTCAGTTGGTGGGCGTACTTTCCTTGCAGTGTTGGAGTAAGTGGGCATGGTGTCCGGTTTAGTGAGTAAGTATGACCGGCCTAGAGAATGAGTCCCAGCATCTCCCTCACGCTATGGTGAACTAAACTCTTATTGGGCAACGCTTGCTCGCAGTGTTGGGGAATATAATTTGTTGGTAGTGGCAACCAGTCATTGGAAAACGACCGGCTGAAGGGCACTCACTAGCCAGGTAGAGCATGGGGAGGAAACGCCAGGTAACACCTACCAAGGAGGGTTTCACACCCACCAGCTAACTCAAAAACAGAAGAGGCCAAGCTACACCATTAGTTGGTGCTCAGAAGTAAAAATAGTTATAAATCAAACGGTCTCTCAAACTTCGGCACTCAAAAGGAAAAAAACAAGATTCTTAGTTTGAAAAATTCGTCACTTTATTCACAACAAAAAGATTTTTAGATCATCCAGAATTGACAGTTGTATTAAAAAACGTTTCGGCTAATAACATCAATTGCCTTTTTCAATAAACTCTCTAAAATAAAACACAACAGAAATCAAATAATGAAAAAACATTTCAAAAGGAACTTCCAACATATTTTGTGAACAAAAAAATTTCAAATTTTTTTATTCTTATTTTATTTTTCATATTTCTATGTAGTGGAGAAATAATAATAATGAATTTTTATCATCATGATAGAAATTCATTATTATTATTTTTCCACTACATAGAAATATGCGGAAAAATTGCAAAAAAAGTGCGATTGCATGATTGTTTTGGGGTATTTTATTCATCTTGTTCACTATATGGTAAACCTGATGTGTCGGTGTGATGCCTAAGGTCGGCATGGTTCCCTAGATACCAAACATGTATAGATTTACTTTTATCTAAGGGGTTAAAAAAATTCTGAAGTTTGTCCAAAAAAACTTCTTGCGCCATGCTCTGCAACCCGTAGCGTCAGTGAATTAACTCATTATGGGAGAGAAATGATCCAGCCATCCAGAGTTTGCCGGCCTTCTTGGAGACGTTCCGCTAGGTGTTTGACGAGCCGGGTTGAGTCTCTACAGCCGCATCCTCACTGCTCAGACTCTCCCAAGGGAGCCTCACCATAGGCCAATATGCCATCCAGTTCCACACCATTTCCTCCGAACTGGGCTGGAATAACGAAGCACAGGTGGCTGTATTCTAGGAAGGTTTGTCTGGAAGAATAAAGGAATAGCTGGCGGGTCGAGATGTGCCATCTTCTCTGGATAACCTAGTATCGCTGGCTATCCTCATCGAACTTCGGTTCCAAGAACAATCCAGAGAGTCGAACCGTAAGAAGAAGTTGTTGTGCCTGGCTCCTTCATTCCAGAGGACCATCATCCTGCTTCCAGTAACTCCTGCTGTATCCTCAAAGCCTATAGAGAGAGCTCAAGTGCGTACAGCCTGCCACTGCCAGGAGATCAGTCGCACCAGTGAGGGGGTGCTTCTACTGCAGAAGACCTACGCACCTAATCTGCTTCTGTCCAAAGAAGCCAGGAAACTTCCCAGCCTAGGGTCAGTAGGAGAGACCACCATAGGTGATTGCAAGTCCTCTTCACCTCTATATATGACTGTGTCCGTAACCAGTGGCGATTCCTGGTTCTCTAAAGTGGCCCTTCTGGACTCCGGTACTGACGGGAATTTAATACAGCAGGCCATAGTGGATTGGTACCAGAGTTCTGTTCGTCAGCTGCAAACTCCGATTACAGTGCTGTCAGTGGATAGAAAGCCTCTGCCCGAAGCCATCCAGTTCATTGCAGAAGAGGTTGTCCTACGTGTGGCAATGCTGCATAGGGAGAAAATCGTCTTCCATGTTCTTCTGGGAATGTCACATCCACTGTTGCTGGGCTTACCATGGCTTTGGAAGCATGAACCAGTTCTGGAGTGGAGATCTGGAAATGTGCTCAGATGGGGTCACACCTGCCACGAAGGCTGTCTTGTCTCTGTGCAACCTGCTTCACCGCCTATGAGACCCTCTAACCTTCCGGATCTGTCATCCACCTACTGGGCTTATGTGGACGTCTTTGATAAGAAGGCGTGAGATTATGGGCGGCGCTGTGTATGACCACACCAGCGTCATCCTCATACCCAGACATAATCTCGCGCCAGCGCAACTACATCACCAGCGCTCGCGCAATGGAAACTTTATGCTCAGCCCCACAGCACAGCGAAATGCGCCTGTGTGAGACTCCAGTAGCGTGCACGAAGACGGGGGCGGTGTCATCTATTTAAATCATGCCTGGGGGACGGCGAACAAAGGCAGGAGGGTTAGAGAGGAAACGAATTAGAGCCCGCCCATCTGGCCAACCAAACTCATTTGCATAGGAAACGGTAAGATTTTATAAAGTACTTTTAGGGTTCTGCAAGGGGGCCAGCAACAAGGTACACCTTCCTAGAATGCAGCCCAGGAGCTGCAGAAGGTGATATTTTTTGTTTAATAGGGAAAAAACTGATTACAGGTTCCCTTTAAGGGAGAACAGTCTATATGCCAAATACAAGAGTCTCTTTGAGCAGTTTTCTCTGCCTTTCTTAGGCTACATCAACTCTGATACCCGCCCAAGGTGGATTCGGACAAGCTGTTGGTGGTATTGTAGTGGCCTGGTCCCAACGGTCTGAAAGCGATTCAGCGGTTTCTCTGCTTCGCCAATTATTATAGGCAGTTCATCCTGTGATTCTCGACCTTGACCGGCAAAGGGGCAAATACGAAAGCATGGATCCCAGATGCAGAAGACGCCTGTCAAACAGGCCGCCTCTACAGCTCCAGCTCTGCATAGATCGGAGGCTCGCAAGCAGTTTATCCTGGAAGTGGATATTTCATCCTCCGGGGCCGGCGAGGTCCTCACACAGAAGTCAGCTACAGGTAAGACTGTAACTTGCGGATTCTTTTTCAGGGCTTTTTCTCCAGCTGAGCACAACTACCCGATTGGCGACCGGGAACTGTTGCCAATCAAGATGGCTCTGCAGGAATGGCGATATCTTCTGGAAGGAGTGATGTATCCAGTCATCATCGATACTGACCAAAACAACTTGGCCAACCCACAGTCAGCTCAGAGGTTGAACCCGCGCCAAGCCTTGTGGTCACTATTATTCGCTCACTTTGACTTTGTTTTTAATTTCCACCCAGCTGACAAAAACGTCAAGGCCGCTGCACTGTCATGGTCCTTCCTGTCTGTCGATCAGGAGGAGGAGCCTCAATACATTATCGAGCCTTCCAGGATGGTGACAGTGGCTCCCATAAACATGTCCCAGGTTCCCCCCAGTAAGACGTTTGTTGCCGAAGCAGGCAGGAAGCTAGTTCTTCAGTGAGGTAATTTCTCCACGCTGGCTGGTCACGCTGGACAGAAGTCCTTGCAGCTGATCTCGCAGCATTATTGGTGGCCTACATTGTGACAAGACGTCCTGGAATTTGTTTTAGCCTGTTCCTCATGTGTCCGTAACAAAATAACGAAGAAGCTTCCTGCTGGGCTATTGCTTCCTTTGCCAATGCCATCTGCCTACTGACAACACATTGGAATGGATTTTATTACAGATCTGTCGAAGTCCTCTGGTTGCCGCCATATGGGTAGTGATTCTCAAAAATGGCCCATTTCATGCCACGGACTGGATTGTCTTCTGCACCAGTGCTTGCCGAGCACTTCATCCAGCACATCTTACGGTTACACAGTCTGCCACTCCACATAGTGTCCGACAGAGTTGTCCATTTAACGTCTTGATTCTGGAGAGCCACCTGCAAGCTGCTGGATGTCCCCTGGGACTTCTCGTTTCCCTACTATCTGCAGTCCAACAGTCAAGCGAAACGGGTGAAGCAGATCCTGATGAACTTCCAGCAGCACTTCATCAATGAGCATCACAGTGACTGAGTCAAGTTCCTTCCGTGGGCGAAGTCCTCATACAACAATCAAGTGAGTGAATGCTCAGTCAAGTCCCCTTTTCACATAGTGTATGGGCAACAACCTAGAATCCCGTTTCCAGTGGCGCTCACCTCCGACAATCCTGCGGCTAATTCCTTTATCTAGATATTCTCCGACATCTGGGCGGAGAACATGTCCTCCCTGGAGCAGTCCTCTATCCGTATGAAGAGGGACGCAAACAGAGATGCCTAGATCCTCATTCATTTTGCTCCGGAGACAAGGTATGGCTCTCCTTCAGATACGTTTGTCTCAAGGTGCCTTCCAACAAGTTGGGTCCCCGCTTTATAGGTCCATAGAGGTGCTCTAAACTGTAAACGAGGTATCCTACAAATTGACGCTCCCAGCCTCCCTACGCATTCCCAACTCATTCCATGTGTCACTCCTCAAACCTGTCATCTTCAGCCGTTATCACACTGATTCTCATACCTCACCTCCTCTGGTCAGTAATGAAGACACCTTTGAGGTGAAAGCCATCTTTGCTGTAAAAACGGTCAGAGGTAAAACCTACTAAATGGTGGACTGGAAGAGGTTTGGCCCTGAGGAGAGGTCAGGGGAGCCAAGGGAGAATATTAATGCCCCTCATCTCCTTAAGAGATTCCTGAAAAAGAAGGATAAGGGAGTACTATAACGCTCATACCACTGTCCCCACGCTGTTCTGCCCCTTCTTCCCCGGCGAGGACGTTGGTTCCCTCACCTGCGCGAACGTCCTGTGGTGGCTGCACTGTCACCGGTCCATGCTGCTGTGTCCAGGAGCCTGTGTGTCTTTGGAGTGTGGGAGGAAATCAGAGTACCCGGAGGAAACCCACGCAAACATGGGGAGAACATACAAACTTCTTGCAGATGGTGTCCTTGGTGGGATTAGAACCCAAGACCCCAGTGCTGCAAGACTGCAGTGCTAACCACTGAGCCACCCTGCCACCAAAATAATAAATGGGGACTTGAGTGCTGGGGACAGCGCCTCCGAGGACAGCGCCTCCGAGGACAGCATCGCGGGGGCAGGTGAGTATTCAATTCACAAAGCAAGGTGTGTGTGTGTGTGTGTGTGTGTGTGTGTGTGTGTGTGTGTGTGTGCGCAGTGACGTCCAGGAGGTAATTGAAGTTCCCAATGAACTTCTGATGACATCCTGATAACACCCATACCACAGCGGGTATCAGGAGGGTGATTTCACAGGTTCATCAGAGTTCATTGGGAACTCTGAGTCCCTGATGCTGTCCCCGTGATGCTCCGTCTTACAGGTTCTCACTGTGTGCACACACACACAGCACCCACATGCATACCTCCCAACTTTTCAAGAAAGGAAAGAATGATAAGACCACGCCCCTAGCCACACCCCTAGTCACACCTATTTGGCAGTAAGGGTCACTCAGCAGATGCCCCGAACTGTTCATTCATATTCATAGCAGTCAGAATTTTTTTATATTTCTATGTGACTATATGACATGTTGCTTATTTGTGCCTACAAATCCGTGTTCACACGTTGCATAAATCCGGTGTTTTTTGTTTCTGCCACTGTCTGCACCAAACTACACAATAACTATCTTCTCTACTTTTTTCATTTTTTGCTGCATTTTTTCTGCCTTTTCTCCATTATTTAATGTGTTTTTGGTTCAGATGTGAATCTGCGTTTTTAAGTGTTTTTATTGTACTGAGAAGCTTTTCCTACATTTTTTTAAGCTCCACATAGAAAGCTCCAAAGAAAAAAAACCCCGAAAACCGCAGAGTTCAGCGGCGTCTTTTCATGGAATCACATCCACTTTACTTGGACAATTAAACACAGGTCGTTACGATTACAGGGACACCAAATATGCCCATGTTATTTGCTAATGTTTATTATTTTATAAAAAAGTGTAATAAAATTACATTATTCTATTTTTTTTTATTATTTTTAGTAATTTTATTAGAAGAAAAAAAAATCCTCTTTTCCTCTCTCTCTAGAATACAGGAAATAGAGACACTGCTGTGTACAATGGAGCTCTGTGTCCTGTGTAATCTGCTGTGTAAGAGGCTGCATTGTAGGTTTATTTATGTGAAATCCTCCCTCTGACATCATCAATCCTAGTGGCTCAACAGCTAGAGCAGCTAGGAAAGCTAGGAGGCTGCTGGACACAAGTTTTGAACGTTGCTGGTTTGAATACAAGGTGGTGAAGATAAAAAAAAATATTGTATTTATATTTTTTTCCTCATTTCTTTATAGTAGTTTTATGGGACCAAAATGAATCTGACTCTTTCCTTCACCTACATTGAGAAACAGTATTTATCTATCTATATCTATCCCTCTATCTGTCTATGATTCTATCTATTATCTATCTATGATTCTATCCATCCATCTATCTATCTATCTAGCTATGATTCTATCTATCTATGATTCTATCCATCCATCTATCTTTCTATCTATCTAGGATTCTATCTATCTACCGTATTTTTCGGACCATAAGACGCACTTTTTTTCCTCCAAATTTGGGAGGAAAGTGTGGGGTGCGTCTTATGGTCTGAAGCTGCGGGGTAGGGAGCTGTGGGGAGTCAGCGCTATGCAGTGGGATCACAGTAGGCAGGGAGGGTCGTTGCTGCAGGATGCCGGCTGCTGGAGAAACCACGTGTGCCCGCTGCTTAAAGTCAGTGAATATTCATTAGCTGCTCCCCGCCCACCTCTCTCTGCAGTCAGCGGGTGTGAGGAGCAGCTAGTGAATACTTGTTTAATGTAAACAGCGGTCACACGTGGGAGCTCCAGACGCCGGCTTCCTGCAGAGGCTGGGGAGACTGTGTGTCCACTGTGTAGGAGGCAGGAGCAGGGGGCCGCTGCAGTCATGTATGGCCCGGGGGAAAGTGCAGATCACTGCAGTGTCTGGGCCAGAGCAAGGCATACTAACACAGCACAGCCGCAGTCTCTGTGCTGAGGGCTCAAATTACTTTCACTTTGCTCCTGCTGCCTTTACACTAGAAACAGTCTCCCGTAGCTGACAAGGACCTACAGTGATGTAATGCAGAGGGGTGGCCAGAGCAGCACAGAACAGCACAGTGCCCGCCTCTTCATTACATCACTGCAGGTCCTTCAGATATGTGAGACTCTGTTTGTAATGCCAGGACCAAACTGAAGCATGGTGAGCATCACAACAGTAAAAGTAAGGCAATAAATAATATATAAAGGCATTACTGTACACCTGGATGGGGTTGGATCATATACATATACACATATATATATATATATATATATATATATATATATATATGTATGTATATCTTTACACACACATACACACACGCACACACACTATATAACTATATACACACAGACACACCCATTATATACACACAGACACACACACTATAACTATACACACACACAATCCAGATTGGAGGATCACACACATAATGATGGGGAACATACATATTCCACGATGGGGGCCATATATACAAGGTACCCAGAAAGGAGGATATGAGGACAGAATTTGGGAATATTATTACCTCAGTAACACTGTCAGCAGTAAAATAACAGTGTGTCATAACCACATTCTTTTACTTTAATTTTCTTTTTTTCTATTTTTTCCTCCTCTAAAACAAGGGTGCGTCTTATAGTCCGAAAAATACGGTATCTAGGATTCTATCTAGCTATCTATGATTCTATCTATCATGTATGTATCTATCTATTATCTGTCATGTATCTATATATCCCTCTATCATCCATCCCTCTATCATTCATCCATCCCTCCCTCTATCCCTACCTCTATCCCTCCATTCATCCCTCTATCATCCATCCCTCCCTCTATCCCTCCCTCTATCCCTCCATTCATCCCTCTATCATCCATCCATCCCTCCCTCTATGCCTCCCTCTATCCCTCCATTCATCCCTCTATCATCCATCCCTCCCTCTATCCCTCCATTATCCCTCCATTCATCCCTCTATCATCCATCCATCCCTCCCTCTATGCCTCCCTCTATCCCTCCATTCATCCATCCCTCCATCCATCTTTGCAGCTGAATAATCTGCTTCTGGTGTCTCACCTGCAATATAGAGGTCAAGATAACAAAATCTTCCTATGGTTTTCAATACAGGCAGTGGCTCAGTGGTAGAGCTGCTGCCTTTGAAACAATTAACTCACAGTTCCCACGGGTTCGAGTCCTGGCCGCCCTGAAAATCCAGAGCCGATGATAATTTAATTTAATATATTCACTGCACTGAGGGGAGGAGCCGGGACATCAGCTGTGAGCCGCGGGGCTGCGGCAGAATCCGGGACGTTGGGAGGTATGCCCACATGTATACACTGAGCATGTATACACACATGGATACACCGAGCACATACACACACATAGCGTCCATGCATATATACACTAAACACACACACACCTAGATACTCACCTGTCCCCAGCGCTGCTGCTGCTTCCAGCTCCTCACTGCAGTAAATATTCTATGAGTATAATGAGCGGCGGTCAGAGAAGCGGGAGGCAGCAGAGCCAAAGAAAATAGCGCTGGATAAATGTGAATATAGAAAATCTTTTTATTTAAAAGACCCGTGTTTTCTCCGGTACGTGTCACACTGATGTCACACGGATCATATCAGTGTACGAGCCGTGTAACACCCGTGCTGCCGGAGAAAAACCAGACATGTCTGCGTGTGTGCATGCGGGGTCATGAGGGGTCACACGGTCCGTGTGAAAACACGACCGTGTGAGTAACAGTTTAAAATAACATGGGTACGTGTGGCATCCGTGTTAAAAACGGATGTCACACGTACCTGAAACACGGCCGTCTGAAACCAGCCTAAGGCCCCCTTCACACGTCCGTGTCTCCGGTACATGCTAGGTCCGTGCCCGTATGTACCGGAGACACGGGCACATGTATACCCATTAAAATCAATGGGTATATGTGCACGCACGTGTTCTGCCAGTGGCCCGTGCCTCCATGTGGAGCAGACGTGTGCCGTGTGCTCCACACGGATGCATGTCCGTGTTTCTCCGGAAGCACGGGCCCGCACACGTACCACACGGATGTAGTGTGGACGCGGGTGCACGTGACACGCGCCGGAGAAACACACGTGTCATTGTAAAAAATAAAAAAACAAATACCTCCACCATACCTGCAGTCTCTGCCGCGGCTGTCCCCTGCATCCATTCCCCAGTGAATTTGAACAACGCTTCTCCTTCAATGGGGGCCGGAAGTAGCGTCAGCGGGGCGTGGCTTTGGCCGGACGCTGTCATTCAGCACCACAGACAGCTCCGGAAGAAACAGGTAAGGCTTGACTTTCCGTTATAACACACGGTGAACAGGAATGTGCCACAAACACGGCACACGGGGAGCAAACCACCTCTTTAACACGTACGTGAAAAAACGGATCGTTTTTTTCACGGACATGTGAAAGGGGGCCTAATAGATATATAAGACTATTGAGTTTTAGTCAGGAGATCCTTAGTTCTGAATTTGTAATCCATTCTTGGCCTGTGATATATAGTTTCCTAAATTCATGATCACAATGGGATGGGGTAGTGTAAGTCGTGTACTGGGGTGTGTTCCTCATAATACATTGAAGTCACTGATGAGAAAACTCCAACATCAGTTCACTCACTGAAAGTAATTTACTTAGTTGATTGAATGACTCAACCAGAGAGTGAGGGAAACATTCAAATCACTACACACACTCGGTGGAGATTCTTGTGCTGTACAGTGTGGCGCTTTGACAATATACACCTACTATATTCTATACGTGTATCTATTGGCGCGCTTGTCTAAACCGTCCGCCTGTTACCTATTAACACCTTTGACACTGGAACAATTATATGAGTGTAACGTATTGGCTCACCTGTACTACAGCACAACATATTACAATCTTAAGGCCGCTTTACACGCGATATTGTTACCGATATCGCTAGCGGTGTCACACGCAACGACATCGCTAACGCGGCCGGATGTGCGTCACAAAATCCGTGACCCCAACGAGATTGCTTTAGCGATGTCGTAGCGTGTAAAGCGGCCTTTACAATGTACTATCTCTGCTTCCCAGCCAAATATCCCCTCCCTCCACAATGTGACTGCAACAAACTCAGAGGAGTAGTCCTTCCTCAGCTATACCAAGAATATCTAACCAATTAACCAACAGCAGCGGCTGTTTAGCTGTGAATGAAATTTAAACAGGGTTAAACAATTATCTTGTGCTATTATGTTCCTTAGAAAGTCTCTCCTGGAAGAAGTTAATTTATAGCCCACAGTGGGCCTTGGTTTTCTTATGGACCCGGGTCTGCATCGGACAAACAACCAATGAATCTGGATGGATGAGGGGCCCCTCTGGCATGTGAACAGTAATGCAGTTGATCCAGGCTTGACTCCTTAGCGACGTCCAACACCTTTCACGCCAGATCCCAGCCTTTTCTGTTTCTCAGCAGCGTCACTGGCAAAAATCTCCCATCTAAACAAGATCTCGTGACGGCCATGACCAGTTCCACTCTGCTGTTGCGTCTAGGTGCGATGTCTCCATGCATGGATGTCACCGGGTCGCTTTCCAGTATATCCTCTCCCCACCCTCAGGCTAACTTCAAAATGGCTGCTACTTTCTTGCCTGTGATCCACATCCTGTTATCTCTCAGCTCCACCTTTGCCCCAAACTATGTATCACAACGTCAAAACATTGGTTTATTGACATCCATCAGGAATGTTAAGGTGGGACCGATCAGTATGTACCAAAATTGATTTCTTCCCTGAACTCCTGCTTGTATTTCACACTCAGACATTTCCATTCTTTCAGTATTGCTAGCATACAGCAGCCCCTGGTGGTGGTGGCTGATTAATTACATTACTGCAGATGATTAAACTGAAGTACAACAGGTACAGTGTTACACTGATGTGGACACATACTGTATATACACATTTATATCGCACAGGTGACCAGGCACACATTTTACTGTAGTATACAGATCTGCAGTGGAGAGAGCGAAATAATCTAAAAGTTTATGGACAGCAAAAAATACAAGCTGTTGGCAAAAGGAAAGCACATGGAAAGAAAATAAGAATAGTATTAAAGCTGTGCTGATAAATGAAAGCAAAGTATAAGACAGCAGCACCCTGGATGCACACAAATCCTCATATTCAGCATACAAGGGCATGTCAGTAAATTAGAATATCCTCAAAAAGTTAATTTATTTCAGTAATGCAATACAAAAAGGGAAATGCATGTATAGAGTCATCACAAAAAGTGATCTATTTCAAGTGTTTATTTCTGTTAACTCATTGATTATGGCTTACAGCCAATGAAAACCAAAAGTCATTATCTCAGAAAATTAGAATAAATTACCACCACAAAACACCTGCAAAGGCTTCCTAAGCATTTAAAATGGTCCCTTAGTCTGCTTCAGTAGGCTACACAATCATGGGGAAGACTGCTGACTTGACAGATGTCCAGAAGGCAGTGCTGTATCAAAGGATATTAATGTAAAGTTAAGTGGAAGGAAAAAGTGTGGTAGAAAAAAGCGCACAAGCAACTGGGATAACTGCAGCCTTGATAGGATTGATAAGAATTTGGGGGAGATTCACAAGGAGTGGACTGTTGCTGGAGTCTGTGCTTCAAGAGCCACAACACACAGACATATCCAGGACATGGGCTACAACTGTCACATGTCTTGTGTCAAACCACTCATGACCAATAGATAATGCCTGAAGCATCTTTCTTGGGCCAAGGAGAACAAGAATTTGACTGTTGCTCAGTAGTCCAAGGTGTTGTTATCCGATGAAAGTAAATTTTGCATTTCATTTGGAAATCAAGGTCCCAGAGTCTGGAGTGTAGAGGCCACAATCCAAGCTACTTGAGGTTTAGTATGAAGTTTCCACAATCAGTGATGGTTTGGGGAGCCATGTCATCTGCTGGTGTAAGTACAATGTGTTTTATCAAGACCAAAGTCAATGCAGCCATCTGTCAGGACATTTTAGAGCACTTCATGCTTCCCTCTGCCGACAAGATTTTTGGAGATGGAAATGTCATTTTCCAGCAAAACTTGGAACCTGTCCACACTGCCAAAAGTACCAATACCACGTTTAATAATCACAGTATCACTGTGCTTGATTGACCAGCAAACTCGCCTGACCTAAACCCCATAGAGCATCTATGGGGACTTGTCAAGAGGAAGATGAGAGACACCAGACCCAACAATGCAGATGAGCTAAAGCCTGCTATCAAAGCAACCTGGGCTTCCATAACACCTCAGCAGTGCCACAGGCTGATCGCCTCCATGCCACGTAGCATTGATGCAGTAATTCATGCAAAAATATCCCCGACCAAGTATTGAGTACATTTACTGTACGGACTTTTCAGTAGGCGCCAGCATTTCTGAGTTTAAAATCATTTTTTCAGTTGTTCTTATATAATATTCTAATTTTCTAAGATGACTTTTGGGGTTTCATCAGCTGTAAGCCATAATCATCAACATTAACAGAAATAAACACTTGAAATAGATCACTCTGTGTGTAATGACTCTATGTTATATACAGTGCCTTGCGAAAGTATTCGTCTCTCTTGAATTTTTCAACCTTCTCCCACATTTCAGGCTTCAAACATAAAGATAAAAATGTTAATGTTAGGCCCCTTTCACACGTCAGTGATTCTGGTACGTTTGTGCTTTTTTTTAAACGTACCAGAATCACTGACCTATGCAGACCCATTATAATGAATGGGTCTGCTCACACGTCAGTGATTTTTCACTGCACGTGTCTCCGTGCGGCGTACCCGCGTGTGCGTGATTGCCGCACTGAGACACGTCCATTTTTTTCTGGCATCACTGATGTCCCACGGACCACGTAGTGGTGTGGTCCGTGAAACACGTGCCAGAAAAAAACGTGCATTTAAAATAATAAACATTTTAACTCACCCGGCTTCAGCGACGCTCTGTGCAGCCTGTCCTCCCTGTTGCTTCTAAGCCGGCTGATTACTGTCGCGCATCTTAATGATGCACGACACAGCCGACCCGGAAGCAGCTTCTGCAGGGGTCAGCGCCGGCCGGATGCTGCACCGCGGGAGGATTCAGCACCATGGAGAGCGGGAGCGGGCACAGGGGAGTTGATTTCTAAGTGCAATCACGGGCCACGGAGAACAGAGCCCGGATTGCACTTAGACAACCCACGTGTGCCGTGATTCACGATACACGCAGGGACATGTGCGTGTTTTATACGCCAGTGAAAAACGTCTGTGTTTTTCACTGACGTGTGAAACGGGCCTCATGGTGAAGAATCAACAAGAGGGACACACTTGTGAAGTTCAATGAAATGTATTGCTTATTTTAAACTTTTTTTAAAAATAAATAACTGAAAAGTGGGGAGTGCAATATTATTCGTCCCTTTAAGTTAATACTTTGTTGTGCCACCTTTTGCTGCTATTACAGCTGCAAGTCGCTTTCGGTATGTGTCTATCAGTTTCGCACATCGAGAGACTGAAATTCTTGCCCATTTGCAAATTCTTCCCTTGCCATTTGCAAAGGAAGTTGCAAATAGCTCGAGCTGAGTGAGGTTGGATGGACAGCGTTTGTGAACAGCAGTTTTCAGCTCTTTCCACAGATTCTCGATTAGATTCAGGTCTGGACTTTGACTTGACCATTCTAACATTTGGATACGTTTAGTTGTGAACCATTTGATTGTAGATTTTGATTATTGTTTGGGATCATTGTCTTGTTGAAAGACAAATCCCTGTCCCAGTTTCAGGTCTTTTGCAAACTGCACCAGGTTTACTTCAAGAATGGTCCTGTATTTGGCTCCATCCATCTTCCCATCAATTTTAACCATCTTCCCTGTCCATGATGCTGCCACCACCATGTTTGATAGTGGGGATGGTGTGTTCAGGGTGATGAGCTGTGTTGCTTTTATGCCAAACATATCGTTTGGCATTGTGCCCAAAAAGTTTGATTTTGGTTTCATCTGACCAGAGCACCTTCTTCCACATGTTTGGTGTGTCTCTCAGGTGGCTTGTGGCAAACTTTAAACAACACTTTTTATGGATATCTTTGAGAAATGGCTTTCTCCTTGCCACTCTTCCATAAAGGCCAGATTTATGCAGTGAATGACTGATTGTTGTCCTTTGGACAAACTCTCCCACCTCAGCTGTAGATCTCTGCAGTTCATCCAGAGTGATCATGGGCCTCTTGGCTGCATCTCTGATCAGTCTTCTCCTTGTATGAGATGAAAGTTTGGATGGACGGCTGGGTCTTGGTAGATTTGCAGTGGTATGATACTCCTTCCATTTCAATATGATCGCTTGCACAGTGTTCCTTGGGATGTTTCAAGTTTTGGATATCTTTTTGTAACCAAATCTGGCTTTAAACTTCTCCACAACAGTATCACGGACCTGCCTGTTGTGTTCCGTGGTCTTCATGGTGCTATCTGCGCTTTAGGCCTCTCTCACACTCACGTGAAAATCACGCATGTGCCATGAGACACGTATTTTCCTTGCGTGTTTCGTTTGGTAAATACGTGTCTCCGGTATGTGCGGGCCATGTGTGTTCTACGTGTGCTATCCACGATAACACGGAGAACAGGTAATTTGAATACTCACGTGGTCCTTGCTGCTGTCCAGGGTTCTGACCTTTGGCTCCGGCCCCGCCCACTCCCCGCTGTTGCTGCTTCCGGACGAGCGGAGGGGCGGAGATCAACGGCAATTACATCACGCCCACCACCTTAACACGCTCATAATGTGCAGCGGTCGGCAGCAACTGTTTGCAGCGGAAGATTCTGCAGGGCTGGTGGAGGTGAGTATGTGTTTTTTTTATTTTAAAATAATGACACATGTTTCTCCGGCGCGTGTCACACGGGACCGCATCCATACTACATCCGTGTGGTACGGGTGCGGGCCGCGTGACACCCGTGATGCCAGAAGAAACGTGGACATGTCGGCCGTTTTTGAACACGCACAAACGTACAATCCGCACGGACACATGTTCCGTGTGGATTTACGTTAATGTGCCTGTTACCACAGGGTAACATTGGTGTACGTGTGCACGTGTCTCCGGTACGTGAGAAAACTGCCAAAGACGTACCGGATGCACGTACATGTGAAAGAGGCCTTAACCCCTTCACGACCATGGACGGATATATCCGTCATGGAGCGTGTCCCGTTAAGCCCCGCCCCCTGCCGCGGGCAGGCGGCGGCGGTCGGCACACATATCAGCTGTTTTGAACAGCTGACATGTGTGCCTGCTAGCCGCGGGTGGAATCGCTTCCACCCTCGGTCATTAACCCCTTAAATCTTGCTGCCAAAGTCTGGCAGCAAGATCTAAATGCGCGCGGCCATGTTTTTTACTTACTGCCGCCCCCACCCGAAGTCACGTGCGTGATTTCCCCCCATTGAAAATTAAAGGGTTAAAAAATAAATAAATATACACATATTTGGTATCACCGCGTTCAGAAATGCCCGATCTATCAAAATATAAAATCAAATAATCTGATTGGTAAACGGCGTAGTGGCAAAAAAAAATCCAAACGCCAAAATTACGTATTTTGGTCGCCGCAAGTTTTACGCAAAATGCAATAACAGGCGATCAAAACGTAGCATCTGCGCAAAAATGGTACCATTAGAAACGTCAGCTCGAGACGCAAAAAATAAGCCATCACTGAGCCATAGATCCCAAAAAATAAGAACGCTACGTGTTTAGGAAAATGCCACTTTTGGCCTTTTTGTTGCAGAACTTTGGTCAAAAACTCACCTTTGCAGTGCAAAACCCAAATGGCAAAAACAAAAACAGGACAATTGTTTTTGCCATTTGGGTTTTGCACTGCAAAGCTGAGTTTTTGACCAAAGTTCTGCAACAACAAGGCTGCAGTTTGAACTGCAAAGTGCGGACAAGAAACCCAAATTCCCATAGACTTTGCTTGAAAAGCAGAACACAACCATTTTGGCATTAAACGCTGCAGTTGAAAAAGCAGCAAAAAAGCAGGCAAAAAGCAAAGTGCGCACATAGCCAAAAGCTTGTAGAAGGCTGCAAACTGTAGCTCTGAAAAGGAAGGAATTTAAATTGCAGTTTGAAACTTGGTGGTTACATTTTAGTTAATAAAATCACCTTAACATACTTAAAATATTTTTTCCCATGTCAAAAGTGTCCAAAGTCTTGAAATGTAATGGATAACCACTTTAAAGGGAACCGGTCATAATTACTATTTTCCTGCAGATAGGGTTAATCTGCACATGAAAAGTGTTATGGTATATGCACGCAGTGCATTTTTATTGCATGTTTTTCATGTGTTTTTTAGTGCTTTTTTTTTTTCTTCACAAAACTGAATGCAAATCTAATATTATACCAGCAAAGTCAATGAGAATCCTGAATTTTTGTGCACATGTTAATTTTTTTTATCTTGCAGATTTGGTGGAGAAGCAAATCTGTAGCATGTCAATTCTGTCAGTGTTTTTGCACCCCAGAATGCATGGAAGACGCATGGCAAAAACTCATCAAAGACACTGCAAAATTGCTTGTGTTTTTTCTTCCTAGAGATGCAGATTTGGTGCATAAATTTCGCCAACCTAATAGTGTGCACGCATAGTCTTAAATTGCTGCATCTATGCACATGACAGGTTCCCTATACCACAGACTTGGAAAGTCCATGAGACATTGGGTAGCTGTGTTGATACTTACCAGAAGTGGTGTGATATACAGTTCATCCTAAAGAATTTTGTGAAAAATAATTAGGTAAATGAAATGTTTATTTGAACTGTAGTTTAACCCCTTCAGCGCCGGGGCACTTTACGTTTTTGCGGTTTTTTTTTTTTTGCTCCCCTTCTTCCGAGAGCCGTAACTTTTTTTATTTTGCTGTCAATCTTGCCATATGAGGGCTTGTTTTTTTGCGGGACAAATTGTACTTTTAAATGAAACCAAAAGTTTTACCATATGGTGTACTGGAAAATAGCAAAAAAATTCCAAGTGTGGAAAAACTGCAAAAAAAGTGTGATGGCACAATAGTTTTTGGGATGTTTTATTCACGGTGTTCACTATATGGTAAAACTGATGTGTGGGTATGATGCCTGAGGTCAGTGCGAGTTTGTAGACACTAAGGCTATGTGCGCACGTTGCGTACTAGCCGTGCAGAAATTTCTGCAGCGATCTGAAGAGCACATGTGCGCTTTAGATCGCTGCAGAAATGTCCGTAGTGAGCGCCGATTCCATGCGCTCTGCCTGCAGCTCCTGCCATAGACAGAGCAGGAGCTGCCGGCAAAGCGCAGGAAAGAAGTGACATGTCACTTCTTTTTACGCAGCGCTTCGGCAGTAGCCAAAGCGCTGCGCTCTTAAACGCCACGTGCGCACGGCCCCTGCACAGTCTCCATAGACTGTGCAGGGGACGCAGGACGCATGCAGTTACGCTGCGCTACAAAGCGCAGCGTAACTGCATGTATTTGCGCAACGTGCGCACATAGCCTAAACATGTATAGGTTTACTTGTATCTAAGGGGTTAAAAAAATTCACAAGCTTGTCCAATAAAAGTGGCATACGTTTTGCGCCATTTTCCGAAACCCGTAGAGTTCTCATTTTTTGGGATCTATGGCTCAGTGACGGCTTACTTTTTGCGTCTCGAGCTGACGTTTCTTTTTTTTTTTTAAATTCTTTATTTAACCATAAACATGGAATCATTCCAATCTGGATCAATTGCAATACATTTCACAACCATTGTATAGCATTGTATAACAGACTAACTGTGACACATGAATATTTTCAACATTTTGACCTCTCCATGTTTACCAAAGGTTTTATAGTACGGGAATACCCGGGTAGATTAAGAAAGAGAGAAAAAAGAAACGAGTAAGATAAGAAAGGTTTAGCGAGGGACGAGCGGGGGGGGGATACATAAGGGGAAAGGGGGAAGGAAGGGAAAGACACTGGGACACGAGCGAACACAAAGCAGGGATCCACCCTCTCAGAGCACCTCCGTCCCACGGCATCCATGGGGCCCCCCTCAATCAGGGGGTATCCATGTGCCGTAGTCATTAGAGTATTTAAACTCGATCCAGGAGAACCAAGTCTTGTGAAAGGCCTCATGTCTATCGTAAAGAGACGCTGTCAGGTCCTCCATGTACAACTATTCGTTCACCCTATTTTCCCTCATTGATAACGTTGGCGGGGAAGGGGATCTCCACCTCAGAGGGATGCACGTCCTAGCGGCCATCACCAGGAATCTTAACATAGACCCTTTGTGCGCACGGACAGAGGACTCTGATAATTGGAGCAGGAAGAGTTCCGGGCCCAGGGTCTGCGTGTGTCCAGTCACATGCCTGATCACTCCCCGTACCCCCTCCCAAAACTGCTGTAGCGCAGGGCATTCCCAAAATATGTGTAGGAAGTCTCCCTCCCCTGTGCCACATCTCCAGCACCCCGGGTCCACTGCTGGGAACATCCTGTGGAGTTTTGTTGGGACCCTATACCACAGGGAAATGCATTTATAGTTGGCTTCTTGAAGTTTTGAACTGATGGATGCTTTGTGAGCGAGGGACAGCATCTTGTTTCTCTGCGTGGCAGAAAGGGTGAGGTCCAGGTCCGACTCCCACTGCAGGAGGAACCTAGGAGGAGGCAGATCCGTGGAGTTGTTTAGCATGGTATGTGAGATGGCCAGTGAGTGTCTAAGGGTCCCCCCCTCCATGCATAACTTCTCGAATTCGGTGAGGGGTCTGTCAAACTGGGCAGTCTGGTAGAGAGCACAGAAAATGTCGAAGCTGCATAGAACGCCACTGGCCCAAAGGTCCGGGGACCCGGAAGTTCCGGAGTTCCTCCGACGTTGGCCAATGCCCCCCAACTCCAATTTGGTGGGCTCGGAATCTATTTCGGGAGATCCATAGGCGAAACACTGGGTCAGAGAGACCCGGGGGGAAATCTGGAGCGCCAACGATCGGGGAGAGGGGGGAGGGTAAAGGGATTAGGGATCTCCGGACCACCTCTTGAGAACAACAAGATAGCGTGGCGCCAATCGTGGGATGGGTCCTAAGTTCTGTACCTGTTGGGGAAATCGCCCATGGGAGCGCTGCTAGTGGAATATCCGTGAAGCTCTGCTCCACCGACACCCAGGGTTTGGCCTTGGAATGCCTACACCAGTCCACCACTCTGGCTAAGTGAGTGGCTACATAGTATGCCTTGAGATCCGGGAGGCCCAGCCCACCCTGGGTTCTAGGTCTACACAACAGCGACCGCGCCAATCTCGCCGGCTTGTTTGCCCACAAGAACCTCGTCTGCATAGAAGAGACTTCTCTAAAGAAGGTCTTGGGGATCCCGATGAGCAGGGTCTGAAGGAGGTACAGCAATCTTGGGAAGATATTCATCTTAAGGATTGCTGACCGTCCAAACCACGTAAACGTGCCTTTTGACCAGGTTTTACAATCTTCTTTTATTTTTTGGAGGAGAGGAGTAAAGTTCAGCTTGAATAAGGAGCTCACATCTGCTGACAATTTGAGTCCCAAGTATCGCAGGTACTGCGGGGCCCATTGGAAGTCAAAGGCTCCCCCGCAGCTGCGAGACTACTCCCGAGGGGAGATTAACGCTTAGTGCCTCCGATTTAGACAAGTTAATCTTAAAATTTGAGAGTGAGGAGTAGCGATTAAATTCCTGCATTAGCGCTGGGAGCGATGTGGTTGGGTCTGTGATGAAAAATAATAGGTCGTCCGCAAAGGCTGCTATCTTATGGGTCGCGCTACCTATCTTGGGCCCTTTGATGCTCGAGTTCTGCTGAATGTGTCGCAATAGGGGTTCTAATGTAAATATAAAAATTAATGGGGAAAGAGGACAGCCCTGCCGTGTGCCATTGGCTCTAGGGAATTTCTCCGACAACACCCCATTAACCCGTATGCAGGCCGACGGTGAATTATAGAGAGATCCTATCCATCTGAGCATGTTGCCCCCCAATCCCAGAGAGGCAAGGACCCCATCCAAAAACATCCAACCGACTCGGACGAACGCCTTGTCAGCGTCCGTGGACAACAGCATAAGCGATCCACCATCTGACCTAGCCCTATGAATCAGGTTGATGGCCCTCGTGGTGTTATCCCTAGACTCCCTGCCCAACATGAAACCCGCCTGATCAGAATGAACTATACCCCCTAACATAGGGGACAGCCGATCAGCTAGAATCTTAGCAAACAACTTTAAGTCCACATTATCCAGGGAGATTGGACGATAATTGGCACAGCAGGTGGGATCCCTCCCCTCCTTGGGAATGACCACGATGTTAGCCGCTAGAGAGTCCCTGGGTAGTGGAGAGGATGTGCATGTTGAGATATTATTGAATGCTGCCAGAAAGTGAGGGGATAGTATAGGACCTAACCTCCTGTAATAGGACAGCGGAAGTTCATCCAGTCCCGGTGCCTTACCCGTGGGGGATTTCTTTAGGACCGAGGCGAATTCCATTTCGGTTATCGGAGCCTCCAATGTCTCTATATCTTCTGGAGGGAGCCTCGGGAGGCCTGAGGATCTTATGTAGTCCTGGATGCGTTCCCTAGCTGTCTTCCTATCGTCCTCCGTCAGGATGTCGTCAATGGAGTATAGGGCAGTGTAAAAGTCCCTAAATGCTGGAGCTATGTCGCCCGGAAGTGAGGCCCTCTCCCCCGATTGCTTCTGTATGTGAGGTACATATCCATTCAACCTCTGGGTCCGCAATGCCCTGGCCAAGGTCCTACTGTTTTTGTTACCGAATTCGTAAAAATGCCTCTGGCAGCGCGCTAGCGAAGCCTTAGCTTTATTAGAAAGTAGCGATTTCAGCTTCTCTCTTTTTTGAATGAGAAGGGTTTTAGCACCGTCGTCTAACCGGTCTTTGAGGATCCTCTCCAGGGCGTGTATGTCGACTAGTAGAGATTCCATCTCCGCATTCCTCTCCCGCTTCATACGGGCTCCATGTTTTATAACCAGTCCTCTCACTATACATTTATGGGCTTCCCACGTTACAGCGGGCATGGTGTCTCCCCCCGCGCAGAGGTCAAAATATTCTTTTACCACCGTCTGTACCTCCAGCATAGTCACCGGTCCGAACTCCCAGGCCTTCCTCAGGATCTGTTCCTTGTCCGTAAAATAATGTAAGCGACAAAGGACATCTCTTGCACTGGAGGAATTGGCACCTTGATAGGCTCTAGCAACTCTGTGGACTCTGTCACATAGGTATGTGGCATCCATTGGTCTGGCCGTAACTTTATTGAATATTTCTTGCACTTTAAAGCGGAGAGCCTCTGCAGGCCAGTCCTCTGGGATACCCTTTAGCCTTATATTGTTGCGACGGCCTCTGTTCTCTTGATCATCCAACAATAGTGCCATGTCTCTGGACTGGGCATTATATGCCTCACAGTCCTTTTCCAGGCGTGATACTCTACATTCCAAAGACTCCTGGTCTTGTTCAGTGGCCGTGACTCTGTCTTCTAGGGCACCTATCTCCTCCCTCTCTGAGGAAATGGCTAGTTGGTGGGACTGTTCAATTCTGCTGACCAGTGCGTCCAGGTCACTCTTGCTTGGAAGGGCCTGTCTGTTCTCCCTCAGTCTTGTTTATGTCCCCCAGTCATGTTCGTGCCCTTCTAGTGCTGTCCATGCCACCGCCAGTGCTGTCCATGCCACTGCCAGTGTTGTCCCTACCTAGAAGTACTGTTCGTGCCCCCCAGTGATGTCCGAGCCCCAGTTTCTTCTGTGATGTGTATATGCCCCCAGCCCATCCTGTGATGTATATATATGTCCCCAGCTTCTCCTGTGATGTACAGTACAGACCAAAAGTTTGGACACACCTTCTCATTCAAAGAGTTTTCTTTATTTTCATGACTCTAAAAATTGTAGATTCACATTGAAGGCATCAAAACTATGAATTAAAACATGTGGAATGAAATACTTAAAAAAGTGTGAAACAACTGAAAACATGTCTTATATTCTAGGTTCTTCAAAATGGCCACCTTTTGCTTTGATTACTGCTTTGCACACTCTTGGCATTCTCTTGATGAGCTTCAAGAAGTAGTCACTGGAAATGGTCTTCCAACAGTCTTGAAGGAGTTCCCAGAGATGCTTACCACTTGTTGGCTCTTTTGCCTTCACTCTGTGGTCCAGCTCAACCCAAACCATCTCGATTGGGTTCAGGTCTGGTGACTGTGGAGGCCAGGTCATCTGGCGTAGCACTCCTTCAATCTCCTTTTTCATCAAATAGCCCTTACACAGCCTGGAGGTGTGTTTGGGGTCATTGTCCTGTTGAAAAATAAATGATGGTCCAACTAAACGCAAACCGGATGGAATAGCATGCTGCTGCAAGATGCTGTGGTAGACATGCTGGTTCAGTATGCCTTCAATTTTGCATAAATCCCCAACAATGTCACCAGCAAAGCACCCCCACACCATCACACCTCCTCCTCCATGCTTCACGGCGGGAACCAGGCATTTAGAGTCCATCCGTTCACCTTTTCTACAAAGACACGGTGGTTGGTTCCAAAGATCTCAAATTTGGACTCATCAGACCAAAGCATAGATTTCCACTGGTCTAATGTCCATTCCTTGTGTTCTTTAGCCTAAACAAGTCTCTTCTGCTTGTTGCCTGTCCTTAGCAGTGGTTTCCTAGCAGCTATTTTACCATGAAGGCCTGCTGCATAAAGTCTCCTCTTAATAATTATTCTAGAGATGAGAAGGTGTGCCCAAACTTTTGGTCTGTACTGTATGTGCCTTCAGCGTCTCCTACATGATTTATATGATTTACCAATCAGTTGACTGTGCTCCAGACCAAAACAAACCTGGAAAAGCAGTTGTAAGAAGCCACATGATCAATATCACCGAACATCACAGCTGCACCAGAGAGAAGCTCCAGCCACCACAGTAAGGGTGAATGAATTGTTTGACCAAATATATTAGGGTAATTTTCAAGCTGATAATTTTTTGTGGCCCCCGAAGGTTGGTAGAAATTTCCAAATGGCCCCTGGCAGAAAAAAGGTTCCCCAGCTTTAAATAAAGCTGCTTTATGTTTGATACTTTCTGGTATTTGGCTGTGAAAAAAAACTTTATTGTAAACTTAGGTGCAGATTACATACGTTTTTTAATGCATTTCCACTGCGAAAACGCACTAAGGCTATATACGCATGCTGCAGTTTTAACTGCACCCAAAACTGCAACCAAAACTGCAGCTTGTCTCAGACAGCCTGGAAAGGTAAAAAAAATTCTTGTAATGATGGTGCGTTTTTGCTAATGCATTTAAAAAAAAAAAAAAAAAAAGAAACAAAATATGATAGGATAAGATAATGGATAGAAAGCTAGAATAGATAGAAAAAAATAGAAAGAATAGATATATAGAAAGAAATAACATAATAGCTCAATAGTGGGATAGCTAGCTTGGCCAGCTGTTTTATTTTGATAAAAAAATGACATGGAGTCCCCCTATGTTTCATATTCAGCACAGGAACAGCAGCAGGCTGCAACCCTCAGCTGTCTGCTGTACCATGGCTAGTTATGAAAAACAGAGGGGAAACCACACAAATTTTTCTTTTTAACTATTTGATTTTTTTGTTTTGTTTAATTGACGTGGGGTTCCCCCCATGTTTCTAAAACCAGCCAAGGTACAGCAGACAACTGGGGGCTGATATTCTTGGGGTGGAAAGGGCCATGGTAATTCAGCTCTTTCCAGCCTAACAATAGCAGCCCACAACCGCCCCAGAAGTGGCGCATCCATAAAATACACCAATCATGGCGCTGGACCTGGCTCTTCCCAATTGCCCTGGTGCGGTAGCAATCGGGGTAATAAGGAGTTAACAGCTCACAGCTGCCACTAAGCCCTAGATTAGTGATGGGAGGCATCTATGAGACACCACACCCAATCATTAATCTGTAAGTGAAAGTAAATACACAGAAGCATCCCAAAAATCCTTTATTTGAAATAAAAGACAAAACCCTCTTTCACCACTTTATTAACCCGAAAACACCCCTGCAGGTCAGACGTAATCCACACAAGGTCACACAACGCTTCCAGCACTACTACATCTGACTCGCAGTGAGTGCCATAGAACATGACCGCCCGCTGTGAGCTCCATACAGCAACAGTGAGCCGCGCGGTCGCCGTCACTCCACCTGTGATCCTCAACCTGTAACTGCACATCACATCGCGACTGAAGTGAGCCGCAGGTGGAGAACTCACCTGAGTGGCGTCACTGCTGATCGAACCTCACAGCGGGCAGTCTAAAGCCCGCTTTACATGCTACAATATATCTTACGATGTGTCGGCGGGGTCACGTCGTAAGTGACGCACATCCGGCATCATAAGGTACATTGTAGTGTGTGACAGGTACGTGCGATTGCGATTGAACGTTAAAACGATCATCGCATGCACATCGTTCAATTCCTAAAAATTGAACATCAGATTGTTCATCATACCTGGGGTAGCACACATCGCAGTGTGTGACACCCCGGGAACGATGAACAGATCTTACCTGCGTCCTGCGGCTCCCGGCCAGCAATGCGGAAGGAAAGAGGTGGGCGGGATGTTTACGTCCCGCTCATCTCCGCCCCTCCGCTTCTATTGGCCGGCTGCCGCGTGACGTCGCTGTGACGCCGAACGTCCCTCCACTCCAGGAAGTGGACGTTCGCCACCCACATCGAGGTCGTATGGACGGGTAAGTACGTGTGACGGGGTTAATCGTTTGTGCGACACGTTCAACAAATTGAACGTGCCGCACATACGATGGGGGCGAGTACGATCGCATACGATATCGTATGCTGGATCGTGGGGTGTAAAGCAGGCTTTATTCTATGACGCTTGCCGTGAGCATCAGAAGTAGTAGTGCTGGAAGCATAATGAGACCTTGTGTGGATTAAGTCGGATCGGGGAGAGAGAGAGACAGAAACAGAGACATAGAGAGACTACAGAACAGTATTTATCCTGGAATAATGTGGGTGACCTAGGTTTTTTGTGACAAAAACACAAGTACAACGCATGCAAAATGCAGTAATTTGGAACTATGCGTTTCTCATTCCACATTGATTTCAATGGGTGACAAAATGTAACAAAAACGTAATAAGAATGAACATGCTGCTTCTTTTTTGTCAAAAGGTTTTGACAAATAAACTGCAGACAAAAAAATTGCAACGTATGTACAGCAAATCTGAATGCTCATAGACTTTGCTGGGAAGTCAAAAGTCAGAACTTGCTGACAACAAAACTGCACCAAAAAACGTGCAAAGAATGCAGCGTGCCTATCTAGCGTAAATACGCACGTTTTTTACCTGCGGATTTTCCACATTTAATGCAATTGTATGGGAAAAATCTGCACAAAAGTTGACTTGCTGCTGATTTAAAACCCACACCACAAGAGGGGGTATTACTCTAAGTAAAAAAGAAGCTCAATGGGCGGGAGATTTTAATAAATCCCATCCAGTTTAGAACTATAAGATGCTGCAAAAATACTCAGCATCAAAAATTCACCAAAAGCTCATCGTGGTGACAAGAACATTTAAGTCTGGTTCATACAACTGTATTCGGTATCTACATTTTAGACGCCTTGCAGGTCATTGCAGGCATGTACGCTGTTGGTCAAGAATACCAAATTATACGGATATTTTTCAAGGCAATCCTCTATAAAATAAGATAATAAAAATCCATAATGCTACATTGGGTGCCACTTGCTTCTTACAAGAAATACCCAGAACTAAATGTCCACATTGAGCTGATTGTTTTTGTTCTGTTCACCGTTCATGTGACATCTTTATTGGGCAAGAAATACTGGGTTTCTGTACCTTTTAAACAGTAGCACTTTGTTTGGAATCTTGTAGGTTATAGCCACTGCACCAACCTTCCACTGAGCCAATCAAACTTAGGCACTGTGGAACTGCTGTCCTAAAATATTCTCATTATATTGTATTGTTGATTTTTCAGATTTTTGTGGTCCTGATGGTCCTCACCTCGAAACGCGTAGACCTATGGAATAAAATCTTTCATTAAATCAACAATTTTTTTTATTATCCTTTGGTGACAGCACAGCACGGCTTCAACCCCTTCTACTCTCCAACATTGAAGATATCTACACGTGGGGCTGCAGCAGCCGCTTATTATCTGTGTGCTTTTTGTGTTGGTTGTGACTTTCACACTCACAGTAGGTAAGTGTACAGAAACATGCTTTTATTTTAATATCTAGTAAGACACTATTTTGCGCTCTCGTTCTTAGTTTTACTTTGTCCTAAAATATTCAACAGTGAATGGGATGTGTTTCTTTTTTTCTAGGAACATTCTTTAAAAAAATAGTTTATGAAAGAATCTATTAGGGTGTATATATCACACAGAGTTTTGCTAAAAACTCACCAAGTGTTATGGCGACATCATACGCTGTTCACACTAGAGCGTCTGACACTCCACACTATGTTTTTTCTGGCATGTACACAGACAGGCTCAGGTGTCGATGAGTTGTGTGCTCATTAATGGTTAGACTAGCAAAAAGTAACCTCAGCTAGCCTGCTGGTTACCTATGGGATTACATTTACGCCCCGCCTTTTTAAGATGGTGGAATGTCTTCCCATGCTGACTATAGTTTATTGCTATGTTTGCCTGTGTGTTGCTGTGTACCAGTCCTGCTGGTGATTATATTGTGTGGTGCTTGGAGTTGTGGAATTCTCTTGTCCTCTTGTTTTTTTCCTATTTTCCTCCTTGCCTCTAATTGTCTTATTGTCACGCTGTACTCTAAGATATACAATAGCAGTGTATATCCTTGTAGTGTATATTTTAACTCATATTCCTTGTTGTGTATTCAATAAAAAGTATTTACAATTGCACTTTACTCTTGTTCTCCTGTATTTTATCCTTAATATGAGTAGTGCTGGCACTCTCCCTACCTCACTCTGGTAGGCCTAGTGCTCACATTTATGGCTTTTCTTGTGAGATATGTGTTGTTAATAGCAGTACAGCGCAGTAATGTGGTACTGAGAGGATTCCTGAAACTATCTGAGAAGGTGGTTAGCTGGTAAGCCACTAGGGGGCGTAAAAGTGGAGGAAACGTATAAGCAGGGAATTCCCTAGCAGAGGTAATACTAGTCAAGCCCACCAGATGGCAGTAGAATCGTCAGAAAGCCGTGTCACAACATGAGGTCTTGTAAGTACACAAGGGCAAAGTCTAAACGTAGTCAGAGGGAAGCAAATAGTCAGTAGCCAGGAAATCAGAGCCCAGAAGCGAGGGGGAGTAGGAAGACAAGACAGAATAAAGGTAAACAGATAAGGAACGAACAGGGAGACAGCGGGAGAGACACTGATGGAAACAGACAACAGAGGAGGTTAGCAGGTCAGGTGAACACGGAGGTAAGGAGGGGGCAGGGCAGACAACAGGTCACTCAAGAGCAGAACACAGCAGAGCCAGAAGTATCACTGGCGAAGTCCAAGAGAAACAGTGCCCTGATAAAGCAGCCTGATCTCCAGAACGAGGCAGAAAGGATTAACCCCTTACGTGACTTGCATCAGAAGTGAAACTAAAAAAAAGGCTCAGCTCCAGCTGAGCCAGGAGTCAATCATGACACTTATACCTTTGTGTGAGCATGCTGTGAGATAGAGTTTTGGTTTCCCCTGTTTGTCTATCTCTGTTGGTTTTATCACTCTCCTGTCCAAGCCCTCCCCTGGAGTAGGGGGGGGAGGGGTATAAGATCAGTGCTGGTCAGGAGCAGGGTCAGGTAAGCAGCACAGACATTCTCTTCTTCAGAGGTAGCTCTGAAGTAAAGAATACCTAGGGTCCTCCTAGTCTGAGCGACAGTCTAGGATCCCCGGTACCCCGCACTAACCGATCACCATGACAGTATACATGCAGATATAATTATTTTGCTTACAAATCCCACCAAGAGTTTTTCTCAGCAAAACTTAACAAAATCATCACAAGACAATATCACATGAAGACACGTGTTATATGATCAGTCCTCTGTGCAACATGGCCGCCGTAACATGTGGATGATTCGCCTTATGATTTGCCTCTCCACATGTTACGGCGGCCATGTTGCACAGAGGACAGATCATATAACACACTTCTTCATCAGCAGTACAACAAACTTTGTCCACTTATGTGGAATATGTTTATGTGAAGGACTCTTTTACTTATTTTAAGCTGAGTACTGCCTGTAAGATCTTATGCCTTAAGCGGGCTTTACACTCTACAACAAATCTAACGATGTGTCGGCGGGGTCACGTCGTAAGTGACGCACATCCGGCATCGTTAGTGGTGTTGTAGCGTGTGACAGCTACGTGCGATTGCGATTGAACATAAAACCATTCATTGCATACACATTGTTCATTTCCTTAAAATTGCACGTCGGGTTGTTCAATGTTCCCGAGGTACCACACATCGCAGTGTGTGATACCCCGGGAACGATGAACAGATCTTACCTGCGTCACGCTGCTCCCGCCGGCAATGCAGAAGGAAGGAGGTGGGCGGGATGTTTACGTCCCGCACATCTCTGCCCCTCTGCTTCTATTGGCCGGCTGCCGCGTGACGTCGCTGTGACGCCGAACGTCCCTCCCACTCCAGGAAGTGGATGTTTGCCGCCCACATCGAGGTCGTATGGAAGGGTAAGTACATGTGACAGCAATAATAGTTTGTGCGACATGGTCAACAAATTGAACGTGCCGCACATATGATGGGGGCGGGTCACATCGCATATGATATCGTATGTGATTTTGTAGGGTGTTAAGCAGGCTTTAGTCTGTGTGACATTATATGTTTAGCCGTAGGTTATATGTGAATTGGATTATTTTTCTCCCATAAGGTACTTTTGTGGCCATACTTTCCATCTTGTTCCTGGTATCCAGGGACAGATAGAAGGAATTTTGGCATCATTATATGATCAATTTTGAGAATAAATTTGAATACATGGATATTTATTCTGGGGTATGCACTTGTTTGTTAGTGTGACAATTATATGTGGTTGTTTTGCACTTTTTTTTCTAGTATCTGTAATAAATTTGATATTTGGGAATATTTTTGAGTATTTATACAGTATATTCCCTTTCAGTGACGGTCAATTTTGATTAGTCTATTACAATATGGCAACCATAACAACAATTTTATTGTGTATACATTTCTTGGAAATACAAGTCAAGCTATAGAGAATTGCTGACATCCATTCCATTGTTATTGGTTACTCAGAACACTTTGCAGATTTCACAAATATATAAACTGTTTGATAACCCCTATCTAAACAGGATGACCCTAAACACCAGTTCTAAGCCATTTAACAACTATACATGGAAGAAATAGTCTTTATATCTGAGCACAGGAAATTGCAATAAATGAAAAACTGTGTTCTTCTAAGTGGAAATATGCAAAACCTTTAAAGGATTATGGCTTTGGCCTTTTTTGCAATGGCAGCATTAAAAGCTACTTTTGTTCCTGTCACCAAGAATTCAAGCTGTAGAGATTATAAAGCTTTTAGAATAAATCCACGTAAAGGAAAAAAAATAGGATCTGCATGCCTTATTTTATGTTTTTTTTTTTTTAATGAACTATGTTTTATTTAAGGTTCATGATGAATCTTTACATTGTTGCTGATTATTTGACAAATAATCTATAAAAATTCTTGTTTTTTATTATAATTATACATGAAATGTGTAGAACACATCGGAGAAGTGTAATAATAAAAAAAAATAGACAATAAATGAAAGTGGTTTAGATAGCATTACATTGTGTGAGATCAAATTACAAATGAACCAAAATAAAAAAAAATACTTATCTTTTATTTATTTACTTTAATAAACTCTCAACCAGAGAATGCGGACATTCACTCCGTGGGAAGAAAGAATGTGTGAACAAAAGAAAGGAGGGAAAAAAAAGATAGGGGGAAGTAATGAAAAATATTATATACAGTGGGTGGACACTGCACTTCCAGCTCTCTTACCCATTACCTTATTTCCCCTCCTGCCTTTTTGACCAACAGGTCAGTACTGCTCTCTTCTCTACCTAAGATTCTGCGCAGGCACAAAATCATTCCCTGTTCAGAATCTTGGGCAGAGAAGAAATGCTGAATTTTCTGCAGCGATTTGACAGTACATGTGCGCTTCAAATCGCTGCAGAAACACTGCATAATGGATGCAGTTGTTTTGTAAAAAAGCCGATTTCATGCGCTCTGGCTGCTGCCCCCACCATAGACAGAGTGGGAGCTGCATCCAGAACGCACAAATAATTGACATGCTCATTTTATGAACGCACGGATTTGGGTCAAAATTTTAGCACCCAAATCACTGCGCTCAAACAAGCATCGTGTGCATGTCTCATGCACAATCTTCAGATTGTGCAGGGGACGCAGGACGCATGCATTTACGCTGCAATGCTAACTGCAGCGTAAATGCATGCAATTACGCAACGTGCGCATGTGCTATAAATGTTACACTGATCCAAGAAGTAAGAACTTTCTCTACTTATCCCTTTCACTTTTGTTTTTTTTCCCCCTTGTCTATATCTTTGTTATTTCCTCTTTGTGTACTTCTTATAAACTGTGTACCTATTGTATAGTAAATTTAACATGTACTAGGTTTGTTCCTTGCTGCCTCTATTACATGTACCTACAACCTCAAAGAAGGAAAGTATAGCTGAGCTGTGTTACCCTGTATATCCCAAAAAGCTAGAAGCGTATGTATTTGGTACTGTTAAGCTGGGTATATGTGTGTACTAGTGTGTTACCCAAGGTAGGTGTCTCACCGGTTTAGCAAAATGTCAATTGGTGACAGCACGGAGTGTGGTGGGGGTGGGAAGTATGGCTGTGAGATGCACTTAACTCAATGTTAGCCTATTGCAAAAGGAGAGTGGTTGAGTGAGCGATGAGTGAGTGTGAGTACCCCTTTAAAAATTGCATCCAAGTCATGTGTGCATTGGAACTTTACAAGAGGGTGACACAGTCTGCAAACTAAACTTTTCATGCAGTGTATAGAAGTAATGGATAGAGATGGGCGAGCACTAAAGTGCTGGAATGCTCGTTCCTCAATTCGAGCTGGTCAGATGAGCTCGATGCGAGTAACAAACATTATGGAAAGTCAATGATTGTCCAACATACAGCCAGTCATAAACAGAGCATTTCCAGAGGGAGGGCTTTTTTTTGGGAGGGGGGGGGGTAACACTACGTCCGAGAATGTTTTATCTCATGGGAGAGACATTCAGAGACTGTGAAAAGCTCTCCCTGGGGTGCCTGCACACATCGTTCAGTGAAGAAACCCTGTGCATTATGGTTATTGTTTTCACAGATGAAATATCAGAGCACAGAGCATGCACAATACTTGGCCGAGCTCTGAGAGTACCTGAGCACGCTAATGCTCCATCGAGTAATGAGCAAGGGCCAAGCACACTCACTCATCACTAGTAATGGATGCTTTGAAAAGAATCAGCTGGTCTGCATTAACCCCTTTACTACCTATCACACATATTTACATCATAGGTCATGTCCCTTCCTTTGATGCAAGCTCACATAGTGAGCCCGCATCTTTCCTTGCACATTGGCTGATCTGATAAGCTTACGTGTGCCTCTAACAGATGGGGGTGGATCAAAGATCCAAGGCTATTGCCCAGTTACATTCCGCTGTCAATCTCTGACAGTGGGATTTAATATGTGCCCACAGGGGGCGCGTAATTCCCCACTCCCATTGGGTTGCCATGATACCGGTGTCTGTCATGACGAACTTCCTGTGAATGGTGTACAGAGCAGTGCTGATGTAAATCTAGCAGTTATACAGAGCTCATGAATATGCTGGACTACCTGGCAGCACGCCAAGCAGTTTTCTAATGATAATCTACTGCTGATTAAACAGTGATTTTATCAAAATGACACTAAGCAGCTCATTAAGTGACACATTGCTGATATCAGGATCTCTTTTACCCTACCTTAAGGCCACGTCTCACCAAGCAACATCGCTAGCAACATCGCTGCTGAGGCACGACTTTTGTGATGCAACAGTATTGTTGCTAGCGATGTCGCTGTGTGTGACATCCAGCAACAACCTGGCCCCTGCTGTGAGGTCGCCGGTTGTTGCTGAATGTCCTGGACCATTTTTTAGTTGTTGTTCTCCCGCTGTGAAGCACACATTGCTGTGTGTGACAGCGAGAGAGCAACAACTGAATGTGCAGTGAGCAGGGAGCTGGCTTCTGCGGACGCTGGTAACCAATGTAAATATCGGGTAACTAAGAAGCCCTTACCTTGGTTACCCGAAATTTACCTTCGTTACCAGCGTCCGCCGCTCTCACGCTGTCAGTGCCGGCTCCCTGCTCCCTGCACACATAGCCAGACTACACATCAGGTAATTAACCCAATGTGTACTCTGGCTAGGAGTGCAGGGAGCCAGCGCTAAGCGGTGTGCGCTGGTAACCAAGGTAAATATCGGGTTTGTTACCCGATATTTACCTTAGTTACCAAGCGCAGCATCGCTTCCATGCGTCGCTTCTGGCTGGGGGCTGGTCACTGGTTGCTGGTGAGATCTTGCTGTTTGACAGCTCACCAGCAACCCGTGTAGCGACGCTCCAGCGATCCCTGCCAGGTCAGGTTGCTGGTGGGATTGCTGGAGCGTCGCTTAGTGTGACAGTACCTTTATGCTGCTCTCAGATTAGGTGTTAAAAACCTGGTGACAGATTTCCTTGAAGTTTAGCTACATCTGTCTACAGATGGACGACATGAAATTATCCATGTGTGTTTAGCAACTTTGAGCCCAGTATCACCTGCTGCCTCCCATTTTCCACACAGCACAGAGAAGTAGCTTATTGAGTCATTCACTAGAGCTGTTCTCTTGTACAGACCTCTGGACTGTGTGGAGTGCTGACAACCTCTTTTCGCAATATTGTGAACAAGCCCAAAAAGAGTAGCAATGTAAGAACTGTGCAAAGTTTCTAAATTTACATATGTTTCAGAAGTGTACCGCCCCAGCAACGGTTGAACCGCTCGGATCCAGGTGTCGCTACTCGTGGCTCGAGGGTCTCCGGACCCAGGGGCTCAGGGTCACTCTAAAACTTGATGGGGCGTTATTTACAGGGGAATTAGATAGTTTGTGACGCCACCCGTGGTGTGAGGTAATAGGAAGTACCGCCGTTGCCGTTGGGAGTACCCAGGTGATTGAGTGGGGCAGCCAGATGATGTTTCCTTCCACGGGTAGGGGAAGGCCCAGAGACTCTGGATGGTGGGTTGGATTGCAGGCTCGTGGGTAGCAGGGACTGATCAGGTACTCACTCAGAAGGAAAGCAGACGGTGACAACGTGGTAAACCAAGTCTCTGGGTGCCGCTGCCCTCTTGGGGGAGCTCGTCCGTGTTCCATCCCCTGCAATACTGATTGATGGTCCAGAGCGTGCCTCCGTGCACAGAATTTTAGAAGTGTTCAAATGGCCCGTAAACTTAAAGCTGTTCGGGCCCCGCTCACTACTATGGGTAGTAGAGGAGCTTGCTCTCAGGAGCTCACGCTTGGGTTTTCAGTGGGCTGCTTTGTTTGAAAAGCCCTATCCACCTCGTTGCGCTAGTGCCCCGATCTCTGAGCTTCGTGGGGACAGTCCATAAAGGCCCTATCCTCTGCAGGTTAATTGCCAGGTTGCTTGAAGCCTCTCCCCGACCTAGGGTCCAGTACCCCGACGTGCTTTTGGCCCCAGACCGGCTATTGGACTGCAGCTGCCGACTGTCCTCCTTGACTAGCCAGGTACCCAGTCCCAATATCCCGCGACCGGGTCTCTGACTCCTCTGGGTCCAGACCACCGTCTGCAACCAAATCTACTTCTCCCCTGGGCTCCAACTCCCAGCTTCCTCCTAGCTCCTCACAGCTCGAGGGCTACCACTCAACTCACTTGCCACCTCCCACCTCCCTGCCTGACCCCTAGGTGGGTGGCCCTATTCCAGCTTAGCAGCCCACTGGTGTGCCTGACAGGGTGTGGTGCGAGGTGTGATTGGGATTTTGGATGCTGATGGAGGCAGTGCTGTAAGTTGGGAATCCAGAACCAAGTGGGGTTCAGTCCTGCACTGGGAGATAAAGAGCGTGCAGTACCCTGTGACGACCTGACTAGTCCAGTGACGTCACACATAACTTGTCAACAACCTGTGACCTGAAAGCATATATTAAAGCACTGCTCCAGTGTTTTTGTTTTTTTTTTGTTTTTTTTATTTTATCGCTGGAGTTGTGCTTTAAGTATAAGTCTCCTGCTCCCTGTCTTATACTCACGTTCTGGCGTCTTCATGATTTTCTAGTGGCGCGCTGGTCAGTCTCCGACGATCTGCGACCTGCCAACAGGTCACAACTCAATGTAAGTCTATGAGAACCTTGTTCTGACTCTCAGAGTTGCACTGAGCGCTTCCGGACACTCATGAGTTACAAATAAGGAATAACGTTTGGAACACCATTCTAAGTCTGAACTGGGTGCAAAAACCTAAAAAAAACATCACTATGGGGAGATAAGGTATGCACACCAGTGACTATGTAAGGGGAATACATGAAATAGCAGATTGGATTTTTCAAGTCAGTATTCACACAGCAGTTTCTGCTATTTCATGTATTCCCCTTACATAGTCACTGGTGTGCATACCTTATCTCCCCATAGTGATGTTTTTTTAGATTTTTGCACCCAGTTCAGACTTAGAATGGTGTTCCAAACGTTATTCCTTATTTGTTAGTAGTTTTTCGTTTGTGAACCCTCCCCAACCACACCTATTGCCAAGCCATATCATACGCATAAATAGCCTGGGTCTCAGCTTCCCATACACGGTAGGTTTTTTAACTGCATGAGAGGACACACACAAGCTAGGGACCCCAACGTAGAGAAATGCTTTGGCGTAGTGTTGGGGCTCTACTGCATTGATCAATTAAGTAGCTACATTTCTCTTGATTCATATGTTCATGGCAGTAATGCAGATTCCATTTTTCACATTTTCACTCTTACATATAGCTATTGGATTTTTCAAGTCAGTATTCACACAGCAGTTTCTGCTATTTCATGTATTCCCCTTACATAGTCACTGGTGTGCATACCTTATCTCCCCATACTCATGAGTTACAGGCACAAGTTGGCGCAGCAGAACCGTAGTGGCACCAAAAAACAATGAAGCCGCTGGAAGGTGAGTATATGACAGGGGGCTTACATTTAAAGTGCCACTCCAGCTATGAACCTCCTCCCCCTCCCCTCCCCGCTGAAGTGGTGCTTTAATTAAAATTAAAACAAATATCAGTACTTCAGTGAATTACCCAGCAACAAGCCAAAGGAGTCTAGTGATAACCTTGATTGTCTTTTTGATGTAGATAACTATATACCTTATATATACTTTAATGATGTATAAAAATCAATTGTTTCAAGCAATAAATTTATACATTTTATTAGATACTTAATACATGCCTAGAACTGTTTGGGTTTTTTTTTCTGTGGACAACTATGACATTGATCTCACACCGTTATATCTGTCCATTTTAATCAAGAAGCTAAAACTTGTATTTAGTAAGTTATAAGATCTATCTATTCTTTTCTAAGCTTTGATACTAATGACATTTATAATGCTTAGAGAAAACATGCTAGAGTGATTATGGAGAATAAATTAGAACGGAGTGATTACCACTGTCCAAAACCGCAACAGAGCCGTCTTCTAACACAGCTAATGCCACTGGGTAAGACAGGCCACTAGCAACAACATACTTTATGGTGTTAAAGCCCTGCGTTCTCTGAAGGCAGATGACACATCTATTATTGATGTCAGATAATAAAATATTACCTGACTGATCAAATGCCACTCCAGAGGTATGCACAGCTAAGGGTAGAAGCAGGCTCAAGCTGAAACTATCGATTTGTCTGATCAGTTTCATCTCATTACTAAACAGTTTCATGCAGGTACTGGAGTTCTTGCGGTTCTTTGCTAGGTGCTCCACCACAATTACTTCTCCACTTGTCTGGCACACAGCAATTTCTCTGGGATGGCTCAATTGTGAGCAAATTTCTAAACACTTTTGAATATTTCCATGGTCAAAGTCAATGACTAAGAGACGAAGATTTCCAGAATCGGGATCAGAGACTATGACTTCATTTTTAGAGTTTATGCCCAAGCCCCAGGGCAAGCTGAATGGCTGCTTAACTACCAACTTAAAAATCCCAGACTGACCGAACACCTTAAGGGATTGATCCCCGACATCTGTCACGATTATGAAACCATTACATGTTACTGCAACATCAGCTGGGTAAATAACAGCATTTTCAGAACCCGTTTTTGTCCCAGTTTGTTGCATGCACTTCCCATTCATTGTGAATCTTGCAATTCTTTTCTTTCCATCATGTGACACAACCAAGCACTTGGATTTGGTGCAGAAAGCAATGCCATTTGGGTTAAAAAGTACTCCCCAACCGCCAAACGACATGGTAAGGTTAAAACTTGCAGTTTTAAGTTTTGTCACTGGACTTCTCGCACAGTCTGAAGATGAAGCTTCCGGCTGATCTGGAACCACACGCCCCAAGATCTCCAATAGGTGTAAAATAGGAAGACATACACTTGTCTCCTGTTTTCGGCAACTTTTACGGCAAAATGGGCACTCTAGCCTCTGATTTCCAGGGAGACAGAGCGATGAAACACAGCCTTGACATATAATATGACCACATGGAAGATTTTTGGGCCTATATCTTTGCTGCTGTCTGTACTTTTCAAAACAGACCTTGCATTCAAGTAAGTTCATTTCAGTTTCCTCCAAGAAATCCTTCATGGTGCTGATTCCTCTTTGTGCCGGTGATGACATTGCATGCAGCTATATTCCTTACCAGTATTGTAAAGCAGATCACGCTAGAGGATATCACGTGACCAATCCGTCTGAAAGTGTCATCAGTCCTATTTAAAGCCCTGTGTGCAAGTGCTCGCCGTATCTTGTTATGTTATGCCATCTATTGGAGCAAGGTAAAAATGCATAGGAAAAAGTGGAGTGATTACCTTCTTCGGCTAATCAGAAACATACTTGTAAGCTTTCAGAGCACAAATAAGAGATATATGAAAAAGTCATAAAGCCATATGTTGGCCTCTGTGGTTTTTTTGTTTGTTTGTTTATTTTTAACACAAGTTTTTAGCGCCTTTGTCTAGCTTTTTTTCTTTAATCTGGTGATAGCATGGTATAAAAATAAAAAGATAACTCTTAATAATCAACTGTAACAAGAACTCTGAACTCTCTGTATATAAATTGCTTTGTTACCCCCATTAACCCTATATAACATAACCCTTTTTTTTTTACTACAGTTACCCTATGCTATCCCAACTCAGACCTCCTCATTTTAATTTGCAAAATTAATAAAAACAAACAATTGAATCACAAGAAATAAAGAATTATATACTCACTTTCTGATCCCCCGCTGTTTCTCTGTAGCATTGTCACTCAGGTGTATGGTTTTGGTGAGGACATGCATTTGATCACTATGTCGTTTCAGAGAACATACAGTCATATGAAAAAGTTTGGGCACCCTATTAATGTTAACCTCTTTTCTTTATAACAATTTTGGGTTTTTGCAACAGCTATTTCAGTTTCATATATCTAATAACTGATGGACTGAGTAATATTTCTGGATTGAAATGAGGTTTATTGTACTGACAGAAAATGTGCAATCCGCATTTAAACAAAATTTGACTGGTGCAAAAGTATGGGCACCTCAACATAAAAGTGACATTAATATTTTGTAGATCCTCCGTTTGCAAAAATAACAGCCTCTAGTCGCTTCCTGTAGCTTTTAATGACTTCCTGGATCCTGGATGAAGGTATATTTGACCTTTCCTGTTAACAAAACAATTCCAGTTCAGTTAAGTTTGATGGTCGCCGAGCATGGACAGCACGCTTCAAATCATCCCACAGATGTTCAATGATATTCAGGTCTAGGGACTGGGCTGGCCATTCCAGAACATTGTAATTGTTCCTCTGCATGAATCCCTGAGTAGATTTGGAGCGGTGTTTTGGATCATTGTCTTGCTGAAATATCCATCCCTTGCGTAACTTCAACTTCGTCACTTATTCTTGCACATTATTGTCAAGAATCTGCTGATACTGAATTGAATCCATGAGACCCTCAACTTTAGCAAGATTCCCGGTGGCGGCATTAGCCAGACAGACCCAAAGCATGATGGAACCTCCACCAAATTTTACTGTGGGTAGCAAGTGCTTTTCTTGGAATGCCGTGTTTTTTTGCCTCCATGCATAACGCCTTTTTGTATGACCAAACAACTCAATCTTTGTTTCATCAGTCCACTGGACCTTCTTCCAAAATGTAACTGGCTTGTCCAAATGTGCTTTTGCATACCTTAGGCGACTCTGTTTGTCGTTTGCTTGCAGAAACGGCATCACTCTTCCATACAGCTTCTCCTTGTGCAACGTGCGCTGTATTGTTGACCGATGCACATTGACACCATCTGCAGCAAGATGAAGATGCATGTCTTTGGAGGTGGTCTGTGGATTGTCCTAGACTGTTCTCACCATTCTTCTTCTCTGCCTTTCTGATATTTTTCTTGGCCTGCCACTTCTGAGCTTAACAAGAACTGTACCTGTGTTCTGCCATTTCCTTACTATGTTCCTCACAATGGAAACTGACAGTTTAAATCTCTGAGACAATTTTTTGTATCCTTCCACTGAACAACTATGTTGAATAATCTTTGTTTTCAGATTATTTGAGAGTTGTTTTGAGGAGCCCCTGATGCCACTCTTCATAGGAGCTTCAAATAGGAGAACAACTTGCAAGTGGCCACCTTAAGTACCTTTTCTCATGATTGGATACACCTGCCTATGAAGTTCAAAGCTCAATGAGGTTACAAAACCAATTTAGTGCTTTAGTAAGTCAGTAAAAAGTAGTTAGGAGTGTTCAAATCAAGAAATTGATAAGGGTGCCCATACTTTTACACTGGTCAAATTCTGTTTAAATGCAGATTGCACATTTTCTGTTAGTACAATAAACCTCATTTCAATCCAGAAATATTACTCAGTCTATCAGTTATTAGATATATGAAACTGAAATAGCTGTTGCAAAAACCCAAAATTGTTATAAAGAAAAAAGGTTAACATTAATAGGGGTGCCCAAACATTTTCATATGACTGTACATTATAAGCCAGCTCAGGTCCAAGCTTCATGAGTGACTAATTGAAATAGTCGATCCCCAGTAGCTGCTCTCCGCCCACTCTCCTTGAGTGACAGGTCTTTATACGCTTGTGTATATAGGGAGACACCTGTTAATCACCGGCAGCGATCTGGGAGAAGCCACCAGGGAACGGCCTTTTTGACTAGTCTCCCGTGTGGCTTGGTTCCCGGAAGATTTCAAAGTATAATTTTTCTCTGAAACACCGCAGCTTTTCTAGGTTAAATACTCATGGCTGAAATCATACAGCAAGTGACTGTCGAACCTAGCTGTCAGGTTCCCTTCAAACCTTTACTGGCACAGATGAACAAACTGTTGCAAATTCCATTAAAATCGAAGTGGGAATACTAGCAACCAACGTTCTGGAACATGATACCCTTAAGGTTTGTTTTAATTTGTTTTTTAAATAATTATTTTACAAATATTAGGAGGACACAGTAAGATTGATCACACCCCAATATATTACAAATACCAACAATATAAACAGCCATATCAAGAAAATACAAAGTCAAGTTAAATAAAAATTGAGCATTCATTAACAGTACTTTAGTTATAAAAAGCATTGGGGACAACCAGTGTCAAACACACTCATCTTTTTTCTTTTCTTATACTATTAAATAAAGATGAGCGAACTTGCAGATGTTCGGGTCCAGTCAGACTTGAAACTGAACATCTGCCCGGATGCCGAATCCCATATAAGTCTGTGGGGACCCAGACATTACCTGTAAAATAAAAGGCTTAAAGCAAGAGACTATACTTACTGAGCCTCTCGTTCGGCTGTAAGGCCCAGTGCCCACACTGCGGATTTTCACGCAGATTTTCAGAAATCTGCATGTCCATTTTAAAGCAAGCAAAGTCTACGAAAATTCAGAAGTGCTGTGCCCACATTGAGTATTTTCTCTTGCATATTTGGTGCAGATTTCTTTTTTTCTGCACCAAATATGCAAGAGAAAAATAAGCAACGAGGGCACAGCATTTCTGAATTCTCATAGACTTTGCTGGCTTCACAATGGACATGCAGATTTTGCTGCAGATTTCTGAAAATACGTGTCAAAACTACACACAGTGGGTACTGGGCCTTACACTACTTCCGGGTCCGCTCATCAGTCCTCATACATACTCACTGCTTTCCCTGCGGCTCTGATTGGCTGCCAGTAGACCACACCCTCTCTACCAGTGCCTGATTAGATGAAATCAAAGGCGCTGTCTGTGTGCTTATAGTGGAGGGTAAAATAAATAAAGACGGCGTAGGGTCCCCCCTATAGTGATATCAGCACAGATAAAGCCACGGCTACAGGCTGCCACACCCCAGCCATGGACAAATCTTGGCTGTGTATCAAAATAAAAGCATTCACATGCGGCGTTTTTTTGTTTAATTTAAACATTTTTTAAAAAAACGACTTGAGGTCAACCCAATTTTAATACCCAGCCAAGATAAATCCGACAGCTGGGGGCTGGTATTCTCAGGCTGGGGAAGACCATAATTATTGGGACACCCCTAGCCTAAGAATAGTAGCCTGCAACCACCGCAGAATTGTTGCATCCATTAGCTGCAACAATCCCGGCGCTTTACGCGGCTCTTCCCGATAGCTCTGGTGTGGTGGCAATCGGGGTAATAAAGGGGTTAATAACAGCGCACAACTGTCATCAAGCCCAGAATTAAAAAGTAAAAAGAAATAAACACAAGCACCTAGAAAAAGGGGAATTTTGTTTACTTACCGTAAATTCCTTTTCTTCTAGCTCCTATTGGGAGACCCAGACAATTGGGTGTATAGCTTCTGCCTCCGGAGGCCACACAAAGTATTACACTTTTAAAAAAGTGTAACCCCTCCCCTCTGCCTATACACCCTCCCGTGAACCACGGGCTCCTCAGTTTGGTGCAAAAGCAGGAAGGAGAAAACTTATAAATGGTCTAGAGCAAATTCAATCCGAAGGATGTTCGGAGAACTGAAGACCATGAACCAAAAGAAAAAAATCAACATCAACAACATGTGTACACAAAAGAACAACCAGCCCGAAGGGCACAGGGGCGGGTGCTGGGTCTCCCAATAGGAGCTAGAAGAAAAGGAATTTACGGTAAGTAAACAAAATTCCCCTTTTCTTTGTCGCTCCATTGGGAGACCCAGACAATTGGGACGTCCAAGAGCAGTCCCTGGGTGGGTAAACCAATACCCCAATAGAAAGAGCCGGAAACGGCCCCCTCTTACAGGTGAGCAACCGCCGCCTGGAGGACTCGCCTACCTAGACTGGCGTCTGCCGAGGCATAGGTATGCACTTGATAGTGCTTCGTGAAAGTGTGCAGGCTAGACCACGTAGCCGCCTGACACCTGCTGAGCCGTCGCCCGGAGCCGCAATGACCAGGACGCACCTACGGCTCTGGTAGAATGGGCTTTCAACCCTGAAGGGGGCGGAAGCTCAGAAGTACGGTAAGCCTCGAGAATCGGCTCCTTGATCCACCTAGCCAAGGTGGACTTGGAAGCCTGAGAGCCCTTACGCTGGCCAGCGACAAGGACAAAGAGCGCGTCTGAATGGTGCAGGGGCGCCGTGCGAGACACGTAGATCCGGAGTGCTCTCACTAGATCCAAAGAGAGCAAATCCTTCTCACACAGGTGAATTGGAATAGAGCAAAAGGAAGGCAAGGAGATATCCTGATTTAGACGAAAAGGGGATACCACCTTAGAGAGGAATTCCGGGACAGGACGCAGAACCACCTTATCCTGGTGGAAAACCAGGAAAGGAGATTTGCATGACAGCGCTGGGGGGTGCGGTGGGCACTTGGTGTGTCCCTTCAGTAGGTATGGTGGGTAGAGAGGAGCATATGTTGTGCTCTCTGGTACCCGCTTCAGTGGGTGCAGGGTGGGACATGGGTGCTCTCCTCTCTGCTGGCTGGCCATCCATGTGGTCCCACTCCTCCCACTGCCATTGCCTGAGCTCCACACCCTTGCAAGCTCCGACACTCTCCGAAGTGATGCGACTGCAACCATGAAGGCCACCTTCTGAGAAAGACGGGAGAGAGGGACATCCCGCAACGGCTCAAAAGGCGGCTTTTGAAGAGCCTTCAGGACCCTGTTAAAAACCCAAGGTTCCAACGGACGTTTGTAAGGTGGGACCATGTGGCAAACCCCCTGCAGGAACGTGCGGACCTGCGGAAGTCTGGCTAGTCGCGTTTGAAAAAACATGGAGAGCGCCGACACTTGGCCCTTGAGAGAGCCGAGGGACAAACCCATATCCATTCCAAATTGTAGGAATGAAAGAAATGTGGGTAAGGCAAACGGCCATGGAGAAAAACCGTTATCAGAGTACCAGAATAAGAAGATTTGCCAAGTCCTGTGATAGATCTTGGCGGACGTTGGTTTCCTGGCCTGTCTCATGGTGGCAATTACATCCTGAGATAACCCTGAAGACGCTAGGAGCCAGGACTCAATGGCCACACAGTCAGGTTGAGAACCACAGAATTCAGATGGAAAAACGGGCCTTGGGACAGCAAGTCTGGGCGGTCTGGAAGTGCCCCCGGTTGACCCACCGTGAGATGCCACAGATCCGGATACCACGACCGCCTCGGCCAGTCTGGAGCGACGAGAATGGCGCGACGGCAGTCGGCCCTGATTTTGCGTAGTACCCTGGGCAGCATCGCCAGAGGGGGAAACACATATGGCAGTCGAAACTGCGACCAATCCTGGACCAAAGCGTCCGTGGCCAGAGCTCTGTGAACCTGGGACCGTGCCATGAAGGCCGGGACCTAGTTGTTGTGTCGTGACGCCATGAGATCGACGTCCGGCGTTCCCCAGCGGCGGCAGATCTCTCGAAACACGTCTGGGTGAAGAGACCATTCCCCCGCGTCCATGCCCTGACGACTGAGAAAATCTGCTTCCCAGTTTTCTACGCCCGGGATGTGAACTGCGGAGATGGTGAAGTCTGTGTTTTCCACCCACTGCAGAATCCGCCGGACTTCCTGGAAGGCTTGACGACTGTGAGTGCCGCCTTGGTGGTTGATGTAGGCGACGGCAGTGGCGTTGTCCGACTCGACTCGGATCTGCCTGCCCTCCAGCCACCGATGGAAAGCCGATAGGGCTAGATATACTGCCCTTATCTCCAGGATATTGATCTGAAGGGATGATTCTATTGGAGCCCAGGTTCCTTGAGCCCTGTGGTGGAGAAAGGATTGGGTCTTGGCGGAGGGACGAAAGGACCGAAACCTCGATTGGATCTTCCTCTGCTGAGATTTCTTAGGCTTGGACTGGGGTAAGGAGGAGTCCTTTCCCGAGGATTACTTAATAATCTCATCCAACCGTTCGCCAAACAAACGGTCTCCAGAAAAAGGCAAACCAGTTAAGAACCTTTTGGAAGCAGAGTCCGCTTTCCATTCGCGCAGCCACATGGCCCTGCGGACTGCCACGGAGTTAGCGGATGCCACGGCCGTACGGCTAGCGGAGTCCAGGACGGTGTTCATGGCGTAGGACGAAAATGCTGATGCCTGAGAGGTCAAGGATGAAACATGCGGGGCAGAATTCTGCGTGACGGCATTAATCTCAGTCAGACATGCCGAGATTGCTTGGAGAGCCCACACGGCCGCAAAGGCCGGGCGAAAGACGAGCCCGTAGCCTCATAAATAGACTTCACCAATAGCTCTGTCTGTCAGTGGCATCCTTCAGGGATGAGCCATCGGCAACAGACACAACGGACCTAGCGGCCAATCTAGAGACTGGCGGATCCACCTTGGGGGAGTGTGCCCAGCCCTTAACGACTTCAGGTGGAAAGGGATAACGCGTGTCAGTGTGCCGTTTAGCAAAGCGCTTGTCCGGAACCGCTCTGGGCTTCTGGACAGCGTCCCTGAAGTTAGAGTGATCAAAAAACGTATTGCGAGTACGTTTGGGAAATCGAAATTGGTGTTTCTCCTGCCGAGAAGCCGGCTCCTCTGCAGGAGAAGGTGGGGGTGAGAGATCCAACACCTCGTTGATGGACGAGATAAGATCATTTACTAAGGCGTCCCCTTCAGGGGCATCAAGGTTAAGGGTGAAGTCAGGGCCAGAGCCCTGAGCTCCCACGTCCGCCTCGTCTTCCTGAGAGTCCTCAAGCTGGGATCCAGAGCAGTGTGAGGAGGCCGGGGAAGAGTCCCAGCGAGGCCGCTTAGCCGGCCTGGGGCTGCGATCCGGGCAGGAGTCCTCCGCCTGGGACCTAGTGGCTATCCTGGGAGCGCGATGCGGCGCGGACCGAGAAGGGCCTGGAGGAGACAAACGAACAGGGGCCGGGGCCTGTGAAGGGCCCGATCTGGACTGCAATGCCTCAATGAGCTTAGATGACCATTTGTCCATAGACTGTGCAATGGATTGAGAAAGTGTCTCAGCGAAAGAGGCCAACGACGGTGTCTCTGTCCCTGCTGACTGCTCAGGGGGAGCAGGGGGATCTACATGAGCCGAGGGGCCCACAAGTGCCCGAGGCTCCGGCTGAGCAAGCGTGGCAGGAGTCGTGCATTGATCACAGCGAGGGTAGGTGTATCCCGCAGGTAACATAGCCCTACAAGAGGTACAGGCCGCGAAAAAAGTCTGTGCCTTAGGGGCTTTGCTCCTTGTGGACGACATGCTGTAAGCAATCGGTGTCTCTCAGGAGAGTGACCACTGAGGGTATATGGGAAAAGGGTATCCAGCCTTTCCGAATATATAAATATATATCCCGGCACCCTAGGGGAACCAGCACCGGGTGACCGGTGTGGCTTACCAACCGCTAACGAGCGGTGTGTCCTCCAGATTCCCTGTCGTGGATCCCCCGGAGCTGTAGAGCTTTGCAGCTAAGTAGCACACACCGGCAGAATGCCAAAAATGGCCGCCGGAGCTCTCAGGGGGGGGCGTGGAGCCGCGGGCGGCGCCGGCAAAAAGCGGGAATCTGGAGGCCCCAAAGTGGTCAATGAGGGGGGAGGAGACATGCAAAGAAGCTCCAGCCCTCAAAGTCATGTCGGTAATCCCGCCCTTACCCCTGACAGGCAGGCCCGGGGGCGGGATTTTTCGCGACTAGGCCACGGCAAAGCCGGGGACTAAATTTAAGACCGTGCCCGACAAGCAGGCACGGTGGGCACGGAAGTCCGCCGAAAAAACAACGGACGGAACTACCGCGGGACTTCCGGGGAGAAGGTGCGCCCACCTTCCCTGTACAGTCCCCACATGGGGACACAGAGTACCTTAAAGTTGCAGGGCCCAGTCCCTGGGGTGAAGAAGCTCCGGTCCGGCAGGTTCCACCAGGGGCTGCGGATGGAGCACGGTCCCAGCACGTGGATGACCGTTTAGGCTCCCACTTCTCCCAGAGCCGCATAAGGGATGGTGAAGGAGACGGCATGTGGCTCCAGCCTCTGTACCCGCAATGGGTACCTCAACCTTAACAACACCGCCGACATAGTGGGGTGAGAAGGGAACATGCCGGGGACCCCATAGGGGTCGTCTTTTCTTCCATCCGTCATAACTATGTATGAGAATGCATGAGTGGATGTGTGCCTCCTTCCACACAAAGCATAAAAACTGAGGAGCCCGTGGTTCACGGGAGGGTGTATAGGCAGAGGGGAGGGGTTACACTTTTTTAAAAGTGTAATACTTTGTGTGGCCTCCAGAGGCAGAAGCTATACACCCAATTGTCTGGGTCTCCCAATGGAGCGACAAAGAAAATCCTTTATTTGAAATAAAATACAGCACCCGCTTTATTAACCTTAAAACGACCCTGGAAGTTCCACCGTAGTCCACTTTATGTCCCACGACTATCCTGGCTCTGCTGCATCTCCAGGCTTCGGGAAACACTGACAAGGGGGATCCGTCTGGCAGCATTGACATCAGTCAGTTCACCGAGGGTCATACCCAGGATTCCGCAACATGACTTCTGGTGACCTGAGTACCACACTCTGCTCTGCATACCCCTCCCTCGGGCCAGCACTGTCAGTGTTAAAGGGCTGTGTTAAAAGTGACAGTGCTGGCCGGAGGGAGGGAAGTTCGGGGCTGCCCCGCACTCCCAGACCCCCAACCGGAAGTGTGAATTTGAAAGGGCTGGTAGGGTGCGGGGCAATGCCCTGAACTTTAAAAGTAACAATGCTGGCTGGGGGAGGGTGGGTGCGGGGCTGCCCCGCACTCCCCAGCCAGCACTGTCACTGATAAAGTACTGGCAGGGTGCTGGGGACGGCCCCGCACTCTAACAGTGACAGTGCCAGTTAGGAGGAGGTGGGTGCAGAGCAGCCCCGCACCCCCCTCCCCAAATCAGCACGGTCACTTAACGTGCGGTGCCATGCCCCGCATCCTGCTAGCCCTTTAACACTGACATGCCAGCCGGAGGTGTGGGAATGCAGGGAAAGCTTTAGAACCCCCTCTCCCAGTCCAGCACTGTCACTGTTAAAATGTGGCCATCAGTGTCAGTGTTAAAGGGCTAGCTGGGTGTGGGGAACAGACCCGCACTTTAAAAGTGACAGTTCCGGCCGGGGGAGGAGGGTGCGGGGCTGCCACTGTCTGGCACTGTCAGTGTTAAAGGGCTGACAGGGTGCGGGTCATGGCCATGGATTTTAAGCCAGAGTGCTGTGCTCAGGTCACCATAGGGAACCCGTGTATAACCTCACATGAAATGAGTGATGTCACTGCTGCCAGCCGTGTCACACCCCCCACCCAGAGTCTAACGGATGCGACAATTCCGGGGCTACTGCAGGTTGCTATTCTTAGCCTTGGGGGTCCTAATAACCATGGATCTCCCCAGGCTGAGAATACCAGCCCCAACTTTTGGCTTTATCTTGGCTGGGTATCAAAATAAGGGAGATCGCATATCGTTTTTTTAAATTATTTAGTTAACTAATAATTTAAAAAAAGAGCTGCATGCGGTTCCTCTTATTTTGATACACAGCCAAGATGAACCCACAGCTGGGGGCGGCAGCCTGTAGCCGTGGCTTTATCTATGCTGGTATCAGTACACAGGGAGGACCCTACGCCATTTTATTTATTTTACACTGCAGTATAAGGCCGCAAACAGCACCTGTAATTGCAGCCAATCACATGTGCTGTTATAGAGGGTGGGGGCGTGGTCTACCGGCAGCCAATCAGAGCTGCCGGTCACCAGGGAAAGCAGTGAATATGCATGAGCACTGAAGAGCAGACCAAGAAGTAGCGTTACCACGATAGGGAGGCTCATTAAGTATATTGCTCCTGCTTAAACCCTTTTGTTATATGTTATTTTTTTTTATTACCTGGGTGGCCGAACCAGAACTGTAACATGGAGTTCCCAGAGAAGTCTATGTCCGGGTCCCGAACACCTGCTGTTAGGTTCGGACGCCGAACTTTATAGTTCGGGATCGCTCATCACTAATCTTAAATGCGAAGTTTCAGTTTCGTAAAAAAAAAAAAAAAAAACACAGAACATGAATATGAAAAGAGAAGATAAAAAGAGAACAAGAAAGTGGGGTTCTGGTGGGAGGAAATTAGAAGGAAGAAATTATAGCAGGGAGAATTGTCAGAATGTACAAACCTAGGTCAACAGGTCTCTGCCAAACCCACATCAAAGATAGGTCAGATAGAAGAGCAGAATATTCTGTGGATTGTTGGAACTCAATACAATAGTATCACATACGGCTGGACTGAACGTCTTCCATTCATGACACCTATAAGTCCACCATATGCTTGGTATCATTAACCTTACTAATCCAAAAAGACAGAGGACAGCTGTTATATTCTTCCCACACACTTGTATGCCAATTATCACAGCCACAATCAGGAATTCAGTAAATGAGTGTTTGTAGGAAGAAACGAAGGAATCACAGTGATGGAGGAGGAATAAGATCAGATGTATCAGTGACCATATGAATCAGCCAATTAACATGGTCCCAGAGATGGACAGACTGGCTGTGGGTTTTATGAGCCAAACTGGATAGCCTCATATACATGGACATCAGTGCATTATGGACTGTGACACATAGATAATTGAATGATGCTTTAGACAGTGCAAACATAGACTTGACAGTCTTAATAAAACAAGTTCTCTCCTATCACTAGGATAGGAGATACCTTACTGATCATTGGGTGTGACCACTTGGACCCTGCAGTCGTGTGCATATATGAAGTTCAAGCATGCACACCTGCACTCAATTCAAGACAGAGTTGAAAAGCTGTATTTTCAGGGTTTCAGGCTCCGAACTTGGAATTTCAGTGGCCTGATCCCCAGTAATTGGTAAGCTACCTAGTATCCCAGGAATAGCTTGTTATTTTGGAACTAACTTACGGCAGCATGGTGGCTTAGTGGTTAGCACTGCGGTCTTGCAGCGCTGGGGTCCTGGGTTCAAATCTGGCCAAGGACAAAATCTGCAATTAATTTATTTGTGTGTATTGGGTTTCCTACCACACTCCAAAGATATAGATTAGGAATATAGATTGTGAATCTCAATGTGGGCAGTGATGATGATGTCTGTAAACTATCTGGTCAAAGATTTCAATGTCTGTTCATTTGTTTATATTGGTAGATTAATGTAGGCCGCATTATGGAGCAATTTCGGAGCATGGAACAGTGATTTAGCCCTGTATTGACTTTCCAATAGGCCATTTTTCTCATTATACATGTAAATAAAAAAAGTGTGTAAAACACAAATGTGGTACAAAGCATAAAAGACTTTTCTTTTTCTTGCAAATTAAGCTAGAATTATGGGACATATACTTTAGTAAATCAATTCAAATATGAGTGTGTAAACAGATTACACTAGAACGAGCAGAGATCTGGCATTACTTGGTCTAAAGAAAATAACAACTGCACACTTTACTTCCAGGCACTTTGATCTTAGATATTTATATTGATAGATTTTGTTAATAGTAGGGTATCTGCAAATCACTTAATAAAAAGTGCTGGCAATTAGGAGTCTCTTCGATTTAACTTGCCACTTCCACTGCCTAAATGGAAGATAGCAATTTCTTTTATTATATAGTGTATATGTTCGAGTTCCCTAACAGGATTAAAAAGAAAGTGAAGGATAATAAAATGTGTCTTTTTATTTTTTTTGTGTTAATAAAAACCTAGGTTCGAATGACCCTCCTTATTCCTATTCAAAAAATAAAATAAATAAAATTACAAAGCTAGCATATTTAGTATCATGATTTCTGGAAAAGTCAGATCTATTATCCCTGAAAAAGAACTTGTCAGGTCCCCCAATACTTAGTGCCTTGCGAAAATATTCGGCCCCCTTAAATTTTTCAACCTTTTCCCACATTTCAGGCTTCAAACATAAAGATAAAAATTTTACATTTTATGGTGAAGAATCAACAGCAAGTGGGACACAATTGTAAAGGTGAACGTTATTTATTGCTCATTCTAAATTTTTGTAAAAAATAAAAAACTGAAAAGTGGGGTGTGCAATATTATTCAGCCCCTTTAAGTTAATACATTGTAGCGCCACCTTTTGCTGCGATTACAGCTGCAAGTCGCTTGGGGTATGTCTCTATCAGTTTTGCACATTGAGAGACTGAAATTCTTGCCCATTCTTCTTTTGCAAACAGCTGGAGCTGAGTGAGGTTGGATGGAGAGCGTTTGTGAACAGCAGTTTTTAGCTCTTTCCAGATTCTCGATTGGATTCAGGTCTGGACTTTGACTTGGCCATTCTAACACCTGGATACATTTATTTTTGAACCATTCCATTGTAGATTTTGCTTTGTTTGGGATCATTGTCTTGTTGAAAGACAAATCTCCGTCCCAGTCTCAGGTCTATTGCAGACTCCAACAGGTTTTCTTCAAGAATGGTCCTGTATTTGGCTCCATCCATCTTCTCATCAATTTTAACCATCTTCCCTGTCCCTGCTGAAGGAAAGCAGGTCCAATCCACGATTCTGCCACCACCATGTTTGACAGTGGGGATGGTGTGTTCAGGATGATGAGCTGTGTTGCTTTTACGCCAAACATAACGTTTAGCATTGTGCCCATAAAGTTCTATTTTGGTTTAATCTGACCAGAGCACCTTCTTCCACATGTTTGGTGTGTCTCCCAGGTGGCTTGTGGCAAACTTTAAACAACACTTTTTATGGATATCTTTGAGAAATGGCTTTCTTCTTGAACACTCTTCCATAAAGGCCAGATTTGTGCAGTGTACGACTGATTGTTGTCCTATGGACAGACTCTCCCACCTCAGCTGTAGATCTCTGCACTTCATCCAGAGTATTCATGGGCCTCTTAGCTGCATCTCTGATCAGTCTTCTCCTTGTTTAACATTAAATTTGTGAGGGATGGCCGAGTCATGGTAGATTTGCAGTGGTAGGATACTCCTTCCATTTCAATATGATCGCTTGCACAGTGCTTCTTGGGATGTTTAAAGTTTTGGAAATCTTTTTGCAACCAAATCCGGCTTTAAACCTCTCCGCTGTAAACCTATTCCTTTAATCTGGCATAACAATAATGTGTGGGATATAACATACTAATTAATTAATTAATTATATGGTCCCGATATGTAAGGTATGGTAATGTACACACACAATATATGTGTATGTATATACACACACACACACACACACACACACACACACACACACACAGCTCTGGCAAAATTTAAAGGACCACTGCACAGTTTTATAACAATCAGCTTCTCTACATGTCTGACAGCCATTCCATTCCAGTGTCAGATGAATTCCAACCAGAGTACACCTCATTCTACTTAATGTGCTTCTGATTATGTGATCACTTGCATCAAATCTTATTTAACAAGGGAGAGCATAAAAGACACTGCTGAGGTCTTCACAATCCTTTTGCAATAGGACAAGGTGGATGGCAAAACAAGTGCTAGTAATATCCCAAAAGGAATAGGAATGAAAAACTAACTTTTAACCATGCCAAGGGAGTTGAAAAGACTTGAGTGAGGAAAAGAAGGGCTCAATTCTGGCTTTAGTAGCAGAGTGATACAGTGAGCATCATTACAACAAGGTCAAGCAGCAGACATTGGGGACAACAAAGCTACAGACCGGCAGAGGTTGGAAGCAACTCTTCACTGACCGGGATGACCGTCATCTTATTGGAATGTCACTCAGCAACTGTAGGATGACATCAAGTGACCTTCAAAAGGAATGGCAAAATAGCAGCTGGGGTGAAGTACATGGCAAGAACAGTTCAAAACTCCTATAGGTAGGGCTGAAGTCATGTAACGCTAGAAAAAAAGCCTTTTTAACAAAGGAGAGCCAAGCTGAAGTTTGCCAAAGACCATAAGGATTGGACCATAGAGGAAGAGGACTGGAGTAAAGTAATCTTCTCTGATGAGTCTAATTTTTCTCTGATTTTCCTGAATGGTCGATGCAAATGACAGTCAGTCTAATAAAAGCCATCACCCGTTAGAGTATACATCAAATTTTATTGAAGAAACCTCCCAATGAAAACAGTATAATCTTCAAAATTTAAAAAAAAAAAACAAAAAAAAACTCAATGCACTGGTCCAAATTATTAGGCACAGTAGAGTTTGTAACCATTTTATATGCTTTAAAGAACTGAAAATGCTCATTTGTGGAATTTGCAGCATTAGGAGGTCACATTCACTGAAATAAAAAGCTATTTAAATCCAAAACATCCTAACAGGCCAATTTACATGTTAACATAAGAACCCTTCTTTGATATCACCTTCACAATTCTTGCATCCATTGAACTTGTGAGTTTTTGGAGAGTTTCTGCTTGAATTTCTTTGCATGATGTCAGAATAGCCTCCCAGAGCTGCTGTTTTGATGTGAACTGCCTCCCACCCTCATAGACCTTTTGCTTGATGATACTCAAAAGGTTCTTTATAGGGTTGAGGTCAGGGGAAGATGGTGGCCACACAGAGTTTATCTCCTATGCCCATAGCAGCCAATGACACAGAGGCATTCTTTGCAGCATGAGATGCTGCTTTGTCATGCATGAAGATGATTTTGCTCCTGAAGGCACGTTTCTGCTGTTTGTACCATGGAAGAAAGTTGTCAGTCAGAAACTTTATATACTTTGCAGAGCTCATTTTCACACCTTCAGGAACCCTAAAGTGACCTACCAGACGTCTCCCTATGATACTGGCCCAAAACATGACTCCTCCGCCTCATTGCTGACATCGCATCCTTGTTGGGACATGGTGGCCATCCACTACTTCATCTGGACCATCCAGGGTTGCTCGACACTCATCAGTAAACCAGACTATTTGAAAATTAGTCTTCATGTATGTCTGGGCCCACTGCAACCGTTTCTGATTGTGAGCACTGGTTAGGCGTGGCCAAATAGTAGGTTTATGCACCAAAGCAAGCCTTTGAAGGATCCTACACCTTGAGGTTCGAGGGACTCCAGAGGCAGCTCCAAATATGTTTGCTGGTTTGTAATGGCTCGTTAGCAGCTGCTCTCTTAATCCGATGGACTTGCCTGTCAGAAACCTTCCTCATTCTGCCTTTATCAGCACGAACACATGTGCTCAGAATCAGCCACATATCTCTTCACAGTACGATGATCACGCTTAAGTGTTCGTGAAATAACTAATGTTTTCATCTCTTGTCCAAGACATTGCACTATTTGATGCTTTTCGGCAGCAGAGATCCTTTTTCTTTCCCATGTTACTTGAAAACTGTGGCCTGCTTAATATTGTGGAACAACCAGTTTTCCTTTTATTGGGCTCACCTGGCAAACGAATGATCACAGGTATCAGAGATTGCTTTCAGTGATCCAAAGAACCTTGAGACACAATACCATCAATGAGTTTCATTGAAAAAAAAAAAAAAAAAAATTAATCGCTATGACACTTAAATGCAATTTGCATAATAATTTGGAACATTGTGTATATATCTGTAACTTTGTCACCATAAAAGGAGGGGGGGACCAGCGAGAATGTCTTGCACAAGGGCCCCAAGCAGTCAGTGTCCGCCCCTGTGTTGAAGCAAAACTGCATCTGCTTGCAGCATTGGATAGACAGCAGTTTGGGACAGTGGCTTAGCCATGCTACTGGCCAATCTGTTCCCATCTTCATACCACCCTGAGTAATGGAACTTCAGACAACCACTTTAAAAGGAAAATACACCCATTGAAATTAAAGTTGTTGTCCACTACTTGGACAACCCCTTCTCCTTCATCATGTGCATCCCCATTAAAAAAAAAAAAAAAGCCGACGCTAACGTAGTCCCTGGGAACGCCGACACCGGACTAGAGTATAAGCTTTTTTTTTTTTTTTTTTAATTTTTATGGAGGAAGTACATGGGGAAGGAGAAGGAGTTGTCCAAGTAAGGGATAACCCCTTTAAATATATACTCAGCATGTTGTCGCTCAGTTTTATGTAAATCTTGCACGTTACACAAAATGCAAAATAAATATAGTAAGCAAAATAGGTAACGTTGAGGAAACATCTAATATATAAAGCTGAGTGTGTGTGTGTGTGTGTGTGTGTGTGTGTGTGTGTGTCCGGGATTGGCATCCACACCGTCACAGCTACAGCCACAAAATTTTGCACACTCACACTTCTGGACCCCGAGAGCGTCATAGGCTATGTTTTGAGGGGAAATTTTAACCCCGCTCTTTACAGTTATTCAACAAAAAAACCTGCCTCCATTAAAGCGAATGGAGCTGGGAGCCACAGTGCAGCCAGAACTTCAGAAGAATGCGCGGCCATGCCCTTATATGGAATGTTGGCGTGTCACAATGCAGCCAGGGAAAGACACAGACACAGACAGGGAAAGAGGCAGACACAGACAGGGTAAGAGACAGACAAAAAGAGACAGACAGACAAAGAAACAGACTGACAGGGAAAGAGATTGAGACAGACGGAGAAAGAGACAGAGACAGTCAGGGAAAGAGACAGACAAAGAGAGAGAGAGACAGAGAGATATATACAGAGGGGGAGACAGACAGAGAATGGGAGAGAAACAGAGACAGTTACTATCCCGGGCAGCGCCGGGTGCTATGTTGTGAGGCGAAATTTTAACCCCGCGTGTTCCAATTTACCAATCAATTTTGTCCCTATCTACATAATGGGGAAAAAGTGAAACGAAAAGTGTTGGGGGCAAATTGACAGCTGCCAGATGTGAACAAGGGGGACTTAAACAATGAGAGCGATGGCGCCAAAGAGTATATACCGTACAGTTACTAAGAAGGGGCCCCGACCTGGGATACTCGCCACACTCGGGGATATGAACACACCCACAAAATGCGCCACACACTACCACGTACTTGAACACATATACCACCCTCAGCACACATTTGACCACACATACAGCAACCTCGCTACATAATCGCCCTAAACACACACACACACACAAGTCTGGTATTATCCTTCAAAAATAAAAATCTGATTAATAAGCAGCCAAACTACAAGAACAACAAATGTACTACATAGGAAATACGGCAGCTGTCAGTCACATGACCTGTCTATATGTGTATGTGTGAGCTAATATATACTGTCACGGGGAGGGCTTTCTGTTGCCTGGAGATTTATCAGGCTGCCAATAGCAACCAATCACAGCTTAGCTTCTATTTTGCTACAGTTAATTAATCTGAGCTCTGATTAGTTAGTATAGGCAACAATTTAATAATTACATTTCTATCTGTTTTGTGGTTTTTGTGTGCATAATACATTTTTGTTAATACATTCTATTTTGTTAACAGCAATTAACCCGGGCGAAGCCGGGTAGTACAGCTAGTAATTTATAATATTAAAAGTATGCAAGTGGTCCACTCATTCAAATTCCCAAAGATGTAATGATAACGTTATGTAAAATAGTAAAAACAAGAGGTAGGAAGAGGATCTGGACACTTACACAGTATGTCACTTGATTTCACAATATAAATTGCATTGTAGTACATAAAGCTTTTAGACCTGATGAGGCTGGTGAACTTAATTTGAAACTCTGTCAGAAAAGTTCTGTCTACTTTGCTTGATTAAAAGTTCATGATTTATCTCCTGCTGAAAGCTCACATGGCTCTGACAAACTGAAGCTGTCAGTCAGGGTGGGTAGGCTGAGGATGAATATACTTTGACTCATCAGCTCTGTCATTCTTTAGCTCGATTAACCCTTTAACGACTTATGACGTACTACGTAAGTCATAAATCAGCTCCCTGTCTGTGATGCTTTTTTCCTGGCAGATGATGGCTGTGAAATTCAGCCATCATTTGCCTGTAATAACTGCGGATGGAGCATTCTTCGTCCAAGGCTGCGAATCTGGTAAATGCTGGTGTCAAAACAGTGATGGGGAATTTAATGTGCTCCGGCGGGGGGAGCTGTACTAACCAAATATCGGTGCTCCTAGAACAGTATTGCAGATGTATTAGTTGCTGTAACGGTCAAGGATCTGCTGAAGACCCATGTGCCTGTCATGACAGTACTACTGTGAAAATCAATCTATGGCTGGCGTTCATAGGAGACAGTGATCTCTGCTATATACAGCAATATGTGGTATTGCTGCATATAGGACAAGCGATTGGATGATTATAGATTCAAGCCTCTTTATAAAATAAATGAATCCTGTAATGTAATAATAGGTGATCTAAACATCCTATCTACCCCAAAATCCTATCAATAAAAATATTTTCCACATCTCGGAAAATGGCGACACAACTTTTTTTTTTTTTTTTTTAATCTCTTTTGTAAAATGAACGCTGAAGATAAAAAAAACCCCAAACAATTGAAAAACTATTTTTTTCCAAATTTCCAAATGGATGGAATCATTCAAAACTTCAACTCATCCTGCAATAAAGACATGCCCTGACATGGGTCTTGTAATAAGGGGAGGAAAAAACAAAAGTGCAAAAAAAAATAAATAAAATTGCTGGGTCCTTAAGGGATTATTAAATGCTCATTTTATTATTAAAATATATCCATTGTGACATGTATTTTCCAAACAAAGTACACCAGTGTCTTCGGCTCTAGCATATTTTAAAAATGTGTGTAGATTGTAGCATATAATCAAGTTACATATCCACTTTAGTAATGAGGTATGTGTAAAAATAAAAAAGCAATGCTTAATTAAGACTCCAATTTTGGCAGGACGAGGTAAAGGTTTTCAAAATAAAAATCTATTCCCCATTTTTTCTGCTTGTCAGTAAATGCATCCATCTTCTTCAGTAGCTTGTAAGTACATGAAGGACCTGAAAGACAAATTACAAAGAATTAGAAAACAGTCTTATTTTTTTAATATGTGCAACAGTTTCTTTCATTCACCTGTATTAGGTGAATTTGTATACACATACAGGCCTAGATTAAGAAAAGGGGACACTGTTTTATATTGCTTAGGAGATTAAGTTCAGATGAACATGAAACATTTTTCCTCTGTACTGTTTCATAGGTCCGTATGTGATTTCATATGTCTGTTTATTATTTCCTTATGATTCTGTTTTTAATATCCAGAATGAAAAAATAGCCCAAATTGGATCCATGCATAATTTAAAAACACAAACTAAAAACAATTATTTGTTAGCAATTTGTATTGTTCATGCATGTACAAACAAATTTATATATATAGCTGAACGTGAACTCTCATGCTCTGTTTTTCTGATTGGCTAAAACTGTGACAATGCTCCCCTATTTATTGAAAGGCAATACTTGACATAGTAAGTTATCCCCCATCAATTGGACAGAGAAAAACTTGCTGATTCCTGGAGGTCCAATCGATTGGTACCCCAACATCCTAAGAAAGGGGCTTTGGAACCAGAGAGCTCTATAGAGCCCCATCCATGCTGGACGTGTGCTGGAAATAGCTGAGCAATGTACCTGGCTTTCTCTGGTAGTTTCATAGACAATGAATGGGGTGAGGTTGAGCGTTTGCGCCTTCACTCCATTCAAGATGGGCTCTGCAGAGCCTGCTCTCTGCTGCCATAGCTCTGTTCTTAGGATAGCCGAGGGTCCTAGAGGTCAGATCCCCAACACTCATCCCCTATCCGATAAATAGGTTATAATTTACTATTTTGGGATTAACCCTTTAAAAGGAATCTGTTACCAGGTTTTTGCCACCTGATTTGAAAGCAGCACAATGTAGAGACAAAGATCCTGATTTCAGCGATGTGTCACTTACTGGGCTGCTTAGTGTAGTTTTGATAATCTACTGCTGAATAAGGCTATGTGCGCATGTAGCGTTCTGTCCCTGCAGACATTTCTGCAGCGATTTGAACAGCACATGTGCGCTTCAAATTGCTGCAGAAAGAGTCTGTAATGAAAAAAAAAAAATAAGCACATTCCATGCGCTTGCAGATCGCAGCGTAACTGTATGCAAATACGCAACGTGTGCACATAGCTTAACAGTGATTTTATCACTAGAGGACTACTTGGCGTGATGCCCGGTAGCCCACCATACTCATGAGCTCTGTATAACTGCTAGATCTGCAGCAGGTAAAACAATGATTTAATCACAATGACAGCAAACAGCAGCCCAGTAAGTGACACATCGCTGGAATCAGGGTCTCTGTCTCTACATTATGGTGCTCTCAGACGGGGTACCAAAAACCTGGTGACAGATTCAATTTAAGTAATTTTAGCATTTTCTACGTACATACCATTTAACACTGGTAAATTTAATTTACCACTTCTCTGCCCACTCCTCAAACGTCTCTAAATCTATTTGTAACATGATAGCACCAATCTGTGTTATACTTTTATTTTCAGTTGAATTAGCCGTGAAGGGGCTTGTTTTTTTGTGGAACATTGTTCTGCATTTCAATAACACCATACCTTTTATCATGTGATGTACTGGAAAGCGTGGTGAAATAGCAAACATCACATCGCAAAAATCACAGACTCCTATGAACACAAGCCACAGGCTGGTTTTCACTGGAGTATAGCTATGACAAACCCCTGTCTGTCATAGCAACTCATCTGCGTCAAGCAATCGCATCGCCGTAACACCGATGAGTGGTTAGAACAGCGTGACTGCTGGCACGCTGTTAATGTTATTGTCACACACTGACAGCTGCATATAACAGGTTATTAGCAGTGGGAGGAGCTGCGTACCACCCAAAGCTGTTAGAAGCAGATGATGGCTGATTATCACAGCCATCATCTGCTGACAAGCCGAGCTTACATCAAAGTTAGGGAGCTGGCATAGGACGTACTCACTATGTCATATGGTGTTCAGGGATTAAAAAAATGGCGACACATACCATTTTATTTTTTTTCTACAAAGTTCAGATCTGCTTTAAAACCAGTAAAATATGTAATACAAATCTATACAAGTTTTGTAGCACTGTAACCATATGGACCTGCAGAATCACGTTTCCAGGCCATCACATTTTTACCACACACTAAATGCCGTAACCAAAACAATAGAAGTGGGTATTTTTCAATATTTCATTCAACTTAAAAAGGAAAGCACAAAAATCTAAAATTGGCTCCAATGGAAAAAGGTTAGAAGTGCTATCAACTTGCCCCCAGGGTGATTTTCGTTTTTTTTAGCTCCCCTTCTTCTGAGAGCCGTAACTTTTTTTAATTTTCCATCAATCTTGCCATATGAAGGCTTGTTTTTTTCCCAGGATGAGTTGTATTTTTAAATGAAAACATACGTATTACCATATAATGTACTGGAAAACAGGAAAAAAAATTCCACGTGTGGAAAAATTGCAAAAAAAGTGCAGTTGCACGATTATTTTTGGAGTATTTTATTCACCATGTTATTTTTTTGCTGCTACGCAGTTTACCGATCAGATTAATTTAGTCTATATTTTGATAGATCGGGCATTTGTCAGTATGGCTATACTTAATATGTATATTTTTTAACCCTTTAATTTTCAAATGGGGTGAATGGGGAATGATTTGAACTTTTAGGTTATTTTTCTTCATTTTTTTCTTCTTTTTCTTCAACCTTTTTTCTTTTTTTTTTTTTACTTTTTTTAATTTATTTTATTACTTCCCCTAGGGGACTATAAGGATCAGAAGTCTGATCACTCATTCATTCATTTCTCCTTAATCAGAGCAGCATCGCTCTGAACAGGAGAACTGCTACGTTCTTGTTACAGCTGCAGCTATGATGATAGCGACAGGAGTCATCACATGACCCTGTGACCATCAGCTCCCTGAGATCACGCCTCCGATGGCGGTAGAGAAAGGAGATTTACCCGCTACGGCGCTTTAAATCATGCTGTCACATTTTGACAGCGCAATTTAAAGGGCTAACAGGTGTGGGTGGATCGTGGATCCACCTGTACCTGCGAGGCACACGTTTGCGGTTTAAATCAGCAGACATGTGCGGGGTTCACTACTGGCTCACTGCAGCAGCCAGTAGTAATCACCCCTTTATGATTTAGGATGTATCGTTATGTCCTTGGTTGTGAAGAGGTTAAATCATTTAAAAACATGGCTACTTTTTTGTAAGAACAAGGCCACACTTGTTCTTAGATGATGTATGGTATTAAAGGAATCTGTCAGCAGGTTTTTGTGACCTCATCTAAGAGCAGCATGATATAGTCAAAGAGATGCTGAATCTAAGAATGTATCACTTAGATTAGTGGCTGCAGCCGTTCTGATACAGTAAAAGATTTTATTTTTTGTATATAGCAGAGCTCTGCGAGCTGCCCTCTGCCCACACAAGGCTTTCAGTTTACATTTCCATAAACAGAAGCTGCTAATCACAGAGGGGAGTTGGAGTCTGACTACAGCTCACATGCTGCTCAGACCCACTGATGATAAAGCTAAGAGGCTTAAACTAACATTGCAGGTAAACAAAAGCAGACTTTGAGATAAGAGATGGCTACCTGTAAACTATATGTTAACTCTAAAGGCCCAATCACACACAACGACTTACCAGCGATCCCGAAAACGATGCGACCTGATAGAGATCGCAGGTAAGTCGCTGGGAGGTTGCAGGTGAGATGTCACACAGTCAGATCTTACCAGCGATGCAGGAACAATACAGGTCGCATAACGATCTCAGCAGTCACTGTGACCCTGTCACACAGTGTCAAACACAGCGATGTGTCCTGCCCAGCAGGACATCGCCTTTGAAGAAAATGGCCTGGACCATTCTGCAAGGACTAGAGATCTCACAGCAGGAGCCTGATCGCTGGTAGGTGTCACACATAACTAGATCGCTAACAGGATCGCTACTGCATCACAGAAACCGTGACTTAGTTGCAATCTCGCTAGCGATCTCGTTATGTGTGACGGTACCTTAAAAGCATGCTGGCTCCAGGTTACAAAGCAAAAACGTCCTGACATAGTCCTTTTAAATGAAGCTCAGACACAAAAAGAATCACATCTAGTGGATAGAAGTGTCTCTGTATCTACAAGAAAGGATCCATGTTTTGGTAATGCTGGACAACCCATTTTGTGTACTACGAGCTGTTAAACAATAAATTGTACCAATTTTACTTAATTACTTACCAAGAAAAGTTTCTATATCAGATTCGGGCACATAAAAGGGAGGGCCTATGAAAATGAAAAAAAAAAACCAAAAATATAGTTATGCTTGCCATCAAAGTTTTCTATAGTAAAACACAGTTTAAGACTGAGTGATATACAGTATACGCCACAAAAATGTTCTTGATGCAGATGTGGAGATACGAGGCTCAGTGAGTGCTCTTGTTCGCTGGCCCAGCCGCCTTTAGAAAGACAGCATGGCTCAGGGCTCATCCCAACTGAATGCACGACCTCCTTAACCGTGAGCGGAACACTAAGACAACACAGGGTGAGGGAATCACAATATTAAGACTTTATTGGATCCCCACAATATTAACGGCACATAACACATAACCAGCAAAACACACAAATGTAACAGGCAACAGAGTCTCACCCTTCCGCTGGCTCACCAGGGATTTGAATGGCCGTGCCTCAGAGCTTCCAGGGCTATTTACTCCAATCCAGCAGCACCCCGCTTTCGGCGGGCACCCACCGAGAAAGGAATAACGCCAGATTTAGGAAGCTGGCTGAGGTCTGCAAACGTCTGTAGTCAGATGACTGGATTGTCCCAATCTGGATTCCTTCCTTAGGTAGTCCTTGGTATCACAGCCGAATCCTTGCATTCGATGCTGAAGTCCATATAGTGTTATAATCCAGGTTATGGCTTGCCAATCGGATCCGCAGGTCCTAGATTGGTAAGAATGTAGCAAGAGTCTCTCTGGGCAATGGACAGTCCTTCTCATACCCCTGAGCTCTCCATTCAGACCATTGAGGTCTTCACGATTGGTGGATAAGACTGGGCTCTTATTGGCTAGATTTCAAGCCGTATACAGAATATTCCAGTAATAATGGTCAATTGCAGAGACGAGGAAGAGACAGCTAAGTTACATCGCATCCAGCAAACACATCTTAATACAATGAGTAAAAGGAGCCAGCACGATCTGAAATTGGCATGCATCATATAAAAAGTGAAAATTCACAGATTTATTCCAACTGTACTATAATAAAAAAAAATGAGATTTTTCGCAAATAATTGATCAATTCTTTGAGCCACCCCTGCCAACGTCACGGCAAATCTCAATAGGTGGTCCTAACCTATATTATGTATTTCATGTGCCATGCGGCCTCCTAGATAAAGTTAAAAGCAGAACCATAATGGAGCACACATACCTGTATTTACTCACAAGGAAGTTATCAGCTATTAGAAAACAACTAATGTGGTCCCAGAGTGTTTCCAATTAGAATCCATACTAGACACTTCAAAAGACCATATTTAAATCAATATCTCAATCTTTATTAACATGATTAAAAACATAAACACTAGACACTTAGACATATTAAAAAATTGATTGACAAAACAGGGTGTAAGATAGAGGGTCCACCATAGTTCAATAATTTACAGTATCACAGAATATTTAGTTCATAATGAAATTCTCATATATTTAAATGTCACAAAGCATTGAGTTCATAATAATGCTTCATTTAATCTGTGTATATAAATTGTAATCTGTATACCTTCCCTTATTCCTCAATATTCATAGGGTTAAATATTTCTTTCATCACTACAATATTCAATGCATCAAGACAAGAGGATATACTTTATTTTCCTTTTTAGTACCACAGAATTTCTGATTCATGATAGTATTCACATTTATTCGTGGCAACACAGAGCACTATATTCAAAGTGTTCCCCTAATTCATGTATACCATGTAAAAATCTGTATACCGTATATACTGGCGTATAAGACGACTTTTTACCCCCTTAAAATAATGGCTACAGTGGGGGGTCGTCTTATACGCCGGATATATACCTGGGTGCTGTAGTGCGCCGCTCCACTCCGTTCCACGCTTGGATTCTGCCTCCATAGTGACGAGGGAGGAACTTCCTGTCACCGCTGCTGAATGGCAGAGCGCTGGCCAATCAGAGGCAAGCAGCTCTGCCTTGATGTCAGCGCTCTAGCAGGGAAGTTCCTGCCTCGTCGTTATGGAAACGCGATACACAGCCCGGCCCCGTACTGGTATATCATACAGCATATATACTGGTATATATACAGCGGATATATAGCGTATATATAGCAGGGGGACGCACTGTGTGAGGAGGTGGTTTTTTTTTTCACTGTCCAGTATAACCAATAGGATTAGTGCAGTAACGCCAGATTCCCCTCGCATCCATGCAGGGACATTAATGAAGAGCTTACATGCTGGCCCCTGCACTAATCCTATTGGTTATACTGGACAGTAAAAAAAACACCTCCTCACACAGTGCGGCCCCCTGCTCTTAGCATACTGAAGCATACTGAACGGGGGTAGTCTTATACAGTGAGTATATCCCAAATTCTATATTTTTAGGGCAGAAGTTGGGGGTTGTCTTATACGCCCAGTCGTCTTATACGCCGGCATATACGGTACTTGCTCTTGCTTCTAAGTATTTAAAGAGAAAAAATCTCTATTTCATTAGTATGCAGTGTGTTGAAACCCAACGGGTATAAATTCCCAGAACTATAATATATAAATAGTAGACATCTTCTCCATTCCCATGAGAGGAATTAGCGGAGACCTCCCATGCAAGGGATAGAACAGATAAACATTTGAATGATCTTGCAGATACTTTACCTAGGCAGACCCTCCCCACACCACTCCAACGATCGTTTCAACGTATCTTCGTCAGGGAGTGATGTGAAGGGGTAGTGGGCAGCCCTATATACTTCCCTCACAGCTGATGTAAATCCAAGTAACGAGCACTCCACTTACCGGACGCTGCTAGCGTTAACGCGGAGGCTCCCTCCCCCCACCACGAGACCCAGGCACGTCAGAAAGGGCGACGTTGTCGCCCATGATGACGCGACTGCACCACGAGGAGGGGGGACAGGAGCACGCATGCGCGCCGCAGCGTCAGTGCTCATAGTGCTGTGCCTAGAGGGAAAATCGCCATCTTGGTGTATATCAGGGCTTCAATATGGTTTATCCCTATAGCGTGATTTAATTGTCTATTCACCAATGAACTTTTCACAGCGAACTACCGTATAATACTCAAATATAACATCCAATTCATAAGATAGCATACATGTATACCTATATTGAAAGAGAATATGTATATACGCAGATCAACCTGTCATTAATGAAAATCATGTTTATACCATTTACTCATCATTATACATACAGGGTGCCCCAAAAAAAACCCCTTTACATTAAAAAACAAGTAAGTGATGTAGCAGCAATACCTCAAAATATAATTTAATTTATACCATGAAGGAAAATATTCTCCAGATGGTAAATCCTTGTTAGTCACAATAATAGAAAAATATTTGAAAAATATTGTCATAGTATGGAATTGCTAGAAAAACTCCAACACAGCCTAAAACCCCACTGGGCTCTCACTACACTCATAGGTACGTCATATTTATATACTGCATTTGATTCAGGGTTATGTTCATGTTTATCATGTATTACTGATTTTACTATGTCTTGGATTAACTGCATAGGAGCACTGTTTGTCTGTTTATAATTAGTCCAGCTTTGGGCTGCCTGCTTTATAGGTATGCCCTAGCTGTGTACTTATGGATTCATTTACTATGTGCTCCTATGTGCCTTGTGTGTGGTGAGGGCGCCACCTGCTGGCATATACCACTTGTCTCTACTTTTTTATACATTGTCTATTTGCTATGATGCTTTTGTACTAATAAAATTTAAGCTTTTTGCAACTCAGTCGTTGTACAGATTCTTCCTTTTTTGTTTACAAAATATTCTGTATATGGCTGTATCCATATTGTAAATATGGCACGGGATCGACCGTGTCTTTTGGTATTGTGTATTTCCTTTTTATATGATGCATGCCATTTTCAGATCGTGCTGGCTCCCCTCTCTCTTAATACAATGAGTGCCTGACCTTCAGTGGCCAAACAATTACATGAGTCAATAAAAACTTCAATATTAAACTCCCAAGAGTCTTGTAGAACAATGAGGGATTATCCCCCATCTATAAACAAACTATCTTCATGTCTGGCCGAATTTTAAGAACGTTAACTCATGCTAGGCACTGACAGGGTCCATGTCGTCACAGCAGCTACTTGGCAGGGGGTATTTTCATTTTCCCTGCATGTTATACAATTGTTAAAAGGCACTCACTTTCTAAATTAGCCTACTTATAGAGAAGGTACTCTTAAATCTGGTGGAGAGAGATATATATATATATATATATATATATACATACATAATATATATATATATATATATTATATATTATATATATATATATATATATATATATATTATATATTATATATATATATATATATATATATATATATATATATATATATATATACATATACACACACACACACACACACACACACACACACATATACATACATACATACACACACAGTTAGGTCCAGAAATATTTGGACAGTGACACAATTTTCGCGAGTTGGGCTCTGCATGCCACCACATTGGATTTGAAATGAAATCTCTACAACAGAATTCAAGTGCAGATTGTAACGTTTAATTTGAAGGTTTGAACAAAAATATCTGATAGAAATTGTAGGAATTGTACACATTTCTTTACAAACACTCCACATTTTAGGAGGTCAAAAGTAATTGGACAAATAAACCAAACCCAAACAAAATATTTTTATTTTCAATATTTTGTTGCGAATCCTTTGGAGGCAATCACTGCCTTAAGTCTGGAACCCATGGACATCACCAAACGCTGGGTTTCCTCCTTCTTAATGCTTTGCCAGGCCTTTACAGCCGCAGCCTTCAGGTCTTGCTTGTTTGTGGGTCTTTCCGTCTTAAGTCTGGATTTGAGCAAGTGAAATGCATGCTCAATTGGGTTAAGATCTGTTGATTGACTTGGCCATTGCAGAATGTTCCACTTTTTTGCACTCATAAACTCCTGGGTAGCTTTGGCTGTATGCTTGGGGTCATTGTCCATCTGTACTATGAAGCGCCATCCGATCAACTTTGCGGTATTTGGCTGAATCTGGGCTGAAAGTATATCCCGGTACACTTCAGAATTCATCCGGCTACTGTTGTCTGCTGTTATGTCATCAATAAACACAAGTGACCCAGTGCCATTGAAAGCCATGCATGCCCATGCCATCACGTTGCCTCCACCATGTTTTACAGAGGATGTGGTGTGCCTTGGATCATGTGCCGTTCCCTTTCTTCTCCAAACTTTTTTCTTCCCATCATTCTGGTACAGGTTGATCTTTGTCTCATCTGTCCATAGAATACTTTTCCAGAACTGAGCTGGCTTCATGAGGTGTTTTTCAGCAAATTTAACTCTGGCCTGTCTATTTTTGGAATTGATGAATGGTTTGCATCTAGATGTGAACCCTTTGTATTTACTTTCATTGAGTCTTCTCTCTACTGTTGACTTAGAGACAGATACACCTACTTCACTGAGAGTGTTCTGGACTTCAGTTGATGTTGTGAACGGGTTCTTCTTCACCAAAGAAAGTATGCGGCGATCATCCACCACTGTTGTCATCCGTGGACGCCCAGGCCTTTTTGAGTTCCCAAGCTCACCAGTCAATTCCTTTTTTCTCAGAATGTACCCGACTGTTGATTTTGCTACTCCAAGCATGTTTGCTATCTCTCTGATGGATTTTTTCTTTTTTTTTCAGCCTCAGGATGTTCTGCTTCACCTCAATTGAGAGTTCCTTAGACCGCATGTTGTCTGGTCACAGCAACAGCTTCCAAATGCAAAACCACACACCTGTAATCAACCCCAGACCTTTTAACTACTTCATTGATTACAGGTTAATGAGGGAGAGGCCTTCAGAGTTAATTGCAGCCCTTAGAGTCCCTTGTCCAATTACTTTTGGTCTTGAAAAAGAGGAGGCTATGCATTACAGAGCTATGATTCCTAAACCCTTTCTCCGATTTGGATGTGAAAACTCTCATATTGCAGCTGGGAGTGTGCACTTTCAGCCCATATTATATATATAATTGTATTTCTGAACATGTTTTTGTAAACAGCTAAAATAACAAAACTTGTGTCACTGTCCAAATATTTCTGGACCTAACTAATATATATATATATACACACACACACATACACATACACACACACACACACACACACACACACACACTTTAACTCCATTTTTCTGATACAATGCTCCAAACTTACAGCATAAATCGAAATTTAAAATAACATCCTAGCTTTTTACATCCACCACTAGTGAGCAGGGGAGGTATTGTCTATCCTTTGAACACAATAGTAACATAGTTATGCAGTAATGTTCCATGCCCCTTCAAGTGGCCTCTATAAGAAGCTCTTTTTTTTTTTTTTTTTTAGAGAAAAAAAAACAGCCCCAGCTACTATCATCTATAGATATGTAAGAACTAATCAATAGAGAATTTTGGGCCTAAACATTTGCACTGTATCATACTGAATCTTCCACTTGAAAACACAAAGTAAAATTGTGCAGACTCCTTCACTTCTAACAATATTCTGGGACATATTTATCCATCTAAATGCAACAGAAGTCTAGCATTATATGAACAAAAATGGCACTATATGTATCATGTGTTTAACCCTTTTGTGCTAGAGCCTGTTTTCACCTTCCTGACCAGGCCAAATTTTGAAATTCTGACCAGTGTCACTTTATGTGGTAATTACTCTGGAACACTTCAACGGATCCTAGTGATTCTGAGATGTTTTTCAAGTCACGTTGTACTTCATGTTAGTTGTAAAGTTTTCTCAATATGATTTGCATTTATTTATGAAAATATAGAACATTTTACAAAATGTGAAAATCTCGCAATTTTCTAATGTTTAATTTTTATGCACTTAACCCCTTCACGACCAAGGGCATATATACGTCCTTTGCCATGTCTGTCCCTTTAATACGGGCTCGCTAATCAGCACGCATGTGCAGGTTAGAGGTGAGGGTGGATCTCCACCCCTAGGAGGACTACTAAAATCATTAAAGAAATAGTTTTAAAAAAATATGAAAAAACCCCAAAATCCTAAAAAGTTCAAATCACCCCCCTTTTGCATCATTGAAAATAAAACAATAATAATAATAATAATAATAATAATTATTTAAAAAAAATACACATATTTGGTATCGGTAAGTTTAGAAATGCCTGATCAAAATAAAGTCAATTAATCTGAAAAAAAAAAAAAATAAAAAAAACGCCAGAATTACGTTTTTTTTGGTTACCAAAACATTAAAATGCAATAAGAGGTGAGCAAAACGTTGCATCTATCCAAAAATAGTATAATTCAAAAAATTATCTCTAGACCCAAAAAATAAGCCATCATTCAGCCCCAGATCCCAAAAAACGAGAACGCTAGAGGTCAAAAAGTGCAAATTTGTTTTAAAAATGTCTGAAATTTTTTTCACCACTTACATAAAAGTAAACCTATACATGTTTGGTATCTATGAACTCGTATTTTTGAAACATACTGATTTATTTTGTAGGAAAAATAGGGGTTTAACCCCTTCAGCCCCCGGGCACTTTCCGTTTTTGCGTTTTTGTTTTTTGCTCCCCTTCTTCCGTGAGGCGTAACATTTTTATTTTTCCATCAATCTTGCCATATGAGGGCTTGTTTTTTGCGGGACGAGTTGTACTTTTAAATGAAACCATAAGTTTTACCATATAGTGTACTGGAAAAACGGCAAAAAAATTCCAAGTGCGGAAAAATTGCAAAAAAAGTGTGATCGTACAATAGTTTTTGGGATATTTTATTCACTGTGTTCACTATATGGTAAAACTGAGGTATCTATGTGATGCCTCAGGTCGGTGCGAGTTTGTAGACACCAAACATGTCTAGGTTTACTTGTATCTAAGGGGTTAAAAAAAATTCACAAGTTTGTCCAATAAAAGTGGCGCACGTTTTGCGCCATTTTCCGAAACACGTAGCGTTCTTATTTTTAAGGATCTATGGCTCAGTGATGGCTTATTTTTTGCGTCTCGAGCTGACGTTTATAATGGTACAATTTTTGCGCAGATGCTACGTTTTGATCTCCTGTTATTGCATTTTGCGTAAAACTTGCGGCGACCAAAAAACTTAATTTTGGCGTTTGGAATTTTTTTGCGACTACGCCGTTTACCAATCAGATTAATTGATTTTATATTTTGATAGATCGGGCATTTCTGAACGCGGCGATACCAAATATGTGTATATTTATTTATTTTTTAACCCTTTAATTTTCAATGGGGGGAAAGGGGGGTGATTTGAACTTTTAGGTTTTTTGTTTTTTTTTATTTTTTAAAACTTTTTTTTTTACTTTTTTTTTTATTTTACTAGTCCCCCTAGGGGGCTATAGCGATCAGCAATCCGATTGCTGATCGCTATCTGCTGATCACAGCTATACCGCTGTAATCAGCAGATTCAGTCACTTTGGTTTTCCCTCTGCTCTCGGCCGAGGGAAAATGAAAGTGAAACATCGTAGCAGCAGGCGTCATCACATGACCCTGTGCTACGATGGCAACCACCGATAGTCACGTGATAACACACGTGACTTCCGGTGGGGGCGGCGGTGAGTAACAAACATGGCCGCGCGCATTTAAATCTTGCTGCCAGACTTTGGCAGCAAGATTTAAGGGGTTAATGGCCGCGGGTGGAAGCGATTCCACCCGCGGCTAGTAGGCACACATGTCAGCTGTTGAAAACAGCTGATATGTGTGCCGATCCACGCCGCCTGCCCGCGGCAGGGGGCGGGGCTTAACCCGACACGATCCTGGACGGATAGATCCGTCCAAGGTCGTGAAGGGGTTAAGCATAAAAATGCTTATAATTTCCTTTATTGAAAAAAAAAAAAGCAATTACATATAATCCAAGCAAACATGTTTAGGACCAGTCTCGTTACTCACTGCAGTTTCCTATATTTTTTTTTTGCGACTGTTAGTGGGGTTTTTTTCAATAAAGGAAATTTTATTAAGTTTTGATGCTGAAACCCCTATTTTTCCAAGTAATTCACTGTCAGCTTCCCATGCAACCACTCTTCATAGATGGGTGAGCTGATGTTTTTTCAGTTTGTTTTTTTGCTAGGAAGTTAGAAGGGTGAAAAGTTTATCAACAATTTCTCATTCTTCCAACAAAATTTACAAAAACAATTTTTTGAAAGGACCACATCACATTTGAAATTACTTTGAGGCGCCTATGTGACAGGAAACACCCAAATGTGACATCATTGTAAAAACCGCATGCCTCATAGGGCTTAAAACCACATTCAAGAAGTTTATTAAAGGGGATCTGTCACTAGATTTTTGTTACCAAATGTGATACTAATCTGACAGCAGCATAACATAGAGGCAGCGATCCTGGTTCCAGCGGTGTGTCCTTCACTGGGCTTCTTAATGTATTTTTAAATAATCTACTGATAATTAACCAGTGATTTGATCATTAAGAGGACTACTTGGCGTGCTGTCAGGTAGTCCAGCATTTTCATGAGCTCTATATAACTGCTAGATCTGCAGAGACCTGTTTTATATTAGGCGCTAACCTTTCTTTTGATTTGTGTCTTTCAGATGGATATCTTGGGTAACAATAGTGTGCACAATGTTTCACCAGCATAGCGACAGAGTAGAAGCTGTAAGGCTATGTGTGCACGTTGCATTTTTTTTCTTGCGGTTTGGTCGTATTTTATGTTTAATCTCTTTTTTATTGAAAAATTAAGGTTGGTTACAATAAGCAGTGCTGCAGACCAAGGCAAACCCCCAAATAGAGACAAAACAAAAAACAAACAAACCAAGAATGCAATGAAACATGAAAGGCTTTGCATGGTTGCAGCCATATACAGTTTGTTATAATAAAGAACATTTAAGAACATTTATATCATTCTGTCTTGAACCATTATAAAAGTATAAAATCCATAAGCTATACCATAAACAGCAAAGATTTACCATTCATACCATAGAGCAGGGGTGGGGAACCTTTTTACTGCCGGGGGCCATTTGGAATTTCCTACTAACCTTTGGGGGCCGCACAACATTATCAACCTGAAAAATAACCCTGCTATATTTGGTCAAACGATTAACTCACCCCTATTGTGGTGGCCGGAGCTGCTTCTCTTTGGTGCGATTGTAATGTTCGGTGATATTGATCATCTTGTTTCTCACAGCTGCTTTTCCAGGTTTGTCTCTGTCTGGAGATGCTGGGGGCATACACATCACAGGAGGGGCCAGGGCGCATAAATTACAGGAGACACTGGGAGTACACATCACAGGAGGGGCTGGGGCATATACATCACAGGAGGGGCTGGGGCATATACATCACAGGAGGGGCTGGGGCATATACATCACAGGAGGGGCTGGGGCATATACATCACAGGAGGGGCTGGGGCATATACATCACAGGAGGGGCTGGGGCATATACATCACAGGAGGGGCTGGGGCATATACATCACAGAAGGGGCTGGGGCATATACATCACAGGAGGGGCTGGGGCATATACATCACAGGAGGGGCTGGGGCATATACATCACAGGAGGGGCTGGGGCATATACATCACAGGAGGAGCTGGGGCATATACATCACAGGAGGGGCTGGGGCATATACATCAGTAGGGGGCATGGACAGCCCTGGCGGTGGCACAGACATGACTGGGGACACGCACAGCACTGGGTGGCAGCACGCACAGCACTGGGTGGCAGCACGCACTGCACTGGGTGGCAGCACGCACTGCACTGGGTGGCAGCACGCACTGCACTGGGTGGCAGCACGCACTGCACTGGGTGGCAGCATTAGGGAGACAGACAGGTCTGGGGGAACATAGACATCAATAGGAGAGCACGGACTGGGGAGCATAGAAAGCAGTGGGAGGGTACAGACAGCAGTAGCGAGTTAAGAGCACTGAGGGGTGGCACACAGCACTGGGGAGCATGGACAGCATAAGGGGGACACAGGCAGCACTCACCGTGGCATGGACAGCACTGGTGGCAGCATGGACAGCATTAGGTGGTGCGGACAGCACTGGTGGGGGGGCATAGACATCACCCAGGGGGTACAGACAGCACTAGGGGGGGCACGGACAGCAGTGAGGGGTTACACCGCGCTGAGGGGGTACACAGCACTGGGGTGTACACAGCATTAGGGGGTACACACAGCACTAGGGGGTACACACAGCACCTGGGGGTACACAGCACTGGGGGGTACACACTGTACTAGGAGGTACACAGCATGAGGGGGTACACACAGCACGAGGGGGTACACAGCACGAGGGGGTACACAGCACGAGGGGGTACACACAGCATTAGGGGGTACACACAGCATTAGGGGGTACACACAGCATTAAGGGGTACACACAGCATTAGGGGGTACTCACTGTACTAGGGGGTACTCGCTGCACTAGGTGGTACACACTGCACTAGGGGGCACATAGCACGAGGGGGTACACACAGCACTGGGGTGTACACAGCACTAGGGGGTACACACAGCACTAGGGGGTACACACAGCACCTGGGGGTACACACAGCACCTGGGGGTACACAGCACTGGGGGGTACACACTGTACTAGGAGGTACACAGCATGAGGGGGTACACACAGCACGAGGGGGTACACAGCACGAGGGGGTACACAGCACGAGGGGGTACACAGCACGAGGGGGTACACAGCACGAGGGGGTACACAGCACGAGGGGTACACAGCATTAAGGGGTACACAGCATTAGGGGGTACACACAGCATTAAGGGGTACACACAGCATTAGGGGGTACTCACTGTACTAGGGGGTACTCGCTGCACTAGGTGGTACACACTGCACTAGGGGGCACATAGCACGAGGGGGTACACACAGCACTGGGGTGTACACAGCACTAGGGGGTACACACAGCACTAGGGGGTACACACAGCACTAGGGGGTACACACAGCACCTGGGGGTACACACAGCACCTGGGGGTACACACTGTACTAGGAGGTACACAGCACGAGGGGGTACACACAGCACGAGGGGGTATACACAGCACGAGGGGGTACACAGCACGAGGGGGTACACAGCACGAGGAGGTACACAGCATGAGGGGGTACACAGCATGAGGGGGTACACAGCATGAGGGGGTACACACAGCATTAAGGGGTACACACAGCATTAGGGGGTACTCACTGTACTAGGGGGTACACACTGCACTAGGGGGTACATACAGCACAAGGGGGTACACACAGCATTGGGGGGTACATACAGCACGAGGGGGTACACAGCACGAGGGGGTACACACAGCATTGGGGGGTACACACAGTACGAGGGTGTACACAGCACTGAGCGGGGAGGGGGGGGCAGCGATGGGTTGAGTACTCGCAGTGAGGGGGAGGGAGAGTCACACACACACAGCACAGTTTCGGGAGGCTGGTAAACCTGCTGCAGCTCTTCTGTGTGACTTTATCGCAGCTTGCTGCTTACCCGCCCACCAGAGCACACAGGCCGGGGATAAGCCTAGAATGTATGGGCTGCAGTCAGGTCCTGGAAGTCAGGATCTGGAGAGAGCCCGTACATTCTAGCATCTACCCACAGGGCATCAGGCTGTGGGATTTAAAGGGCCGGCAGCCGGGAAAAGCGCGGCTGCCACCAAAGCACAATGGTCCCCGGGAATGTGCCCGGGGGCCGCATAAAAAGTCGTCACGGGCCGTATACGGCCCGCGGGCCGGAGGTTCCCCACCCCTGCCATAGAGGCACATAACGGTCAGTCGAAGGAAAAGAAATAAAGAGAGAAAGAAAGAGGGAAGTAGACAAAGTGAATGATGACTGGGAAAAGGATCATGGGGAAGGGCAAGAAAGGGCCGGGAATAACTAGCAGGAAAAATCTAGGTAGAGTCTCAACTCGCCCCAAAGAGGGACCTGAAGTCAGGAGAATCCAAAAAAATGACCCAGGGACTCCAGATCTTAATAAATTTTTCAGTAGCGTCCTGAATTTCAGCAGTGAGACTCTCCATTCTGTAAAGGGAGGCCATCTCCTCAAGCCACTCATCCAAGGCGGGGGCACGGGTGGACCTCCAGTGTTTGGGGATCACGGCTCGGGCAGCAGCTAGGCAAAACCGCAATAGTCCCATTTTCTGAGATTTAACAGACCCCGGTAGTATAGATAAGAGAGCGATTTGTGGAGAACCAGAGAGGGCCTCCCCACTAATGCTATTGTATGCCGAGAAGACCCCACTCCAAAAAGGCTTAATGAGGCTACAGCTCCACCATATATGCAACATATCCCCCCTCTCATGATTACACCGCCAACATCTGTCTGACACTGAAGGGAAGATTGCGTGTAGGGCATGAGGGCAGCGGTACCAGCGGGTGAGAATTTTATAACCCTTTTCCTGGACCGAACAAGCCCTAGAAAATTTGTGAGTGAAAAGAAAAGCAGTCCTCCATTCCTCAACCCGGATAGTCACGCCCAAGTCTCTACTCCATCCCCCCACAAATTTGAGCTCGTCCACATCCCCCTTCTGGATCAAAAGGTTATAGATAAGGGACAGGGTATGTCCCGGAGCCTCTTCTAAAAGAAAGAGCTTTTCAAACGAGGAGGGGGGGGCAGCATAAAGTGCCTCCCGGCCTGATCCGTTCAATAAAGACCTGATCTGGAAGTATTCAAACCAGGGTATGGCCCCTCCCCAAGGCAGAGGCAGAGAGCAAGTCGTATGTGGGCAATGGGGATCCCTGAAGTATGTGAAAGAAGCGCACGTCCCCACTCCTCCTCCGGCACAGGAAAACATCGGCCCCAACTGCCGGGGCAAAATCTGGGTTTGAAAAGATAGGGGAGAGGGGACCGCACCCCCTGGACAGACGACCCCTTTTGGTTTCTAAATCCCACGTCCTCAATGTCGCCCTCAAGAGATCAGCCTCAGAGAGAGGCTGGCCCCTGGAGCCCGAGCTAATCCAAGGGAGGTAATGCAAGGGGATCTCATGGTCCATTTCTTCTAGGCTTACCCACTGCTTTGTGGCCCCATGATATTGCCAATCTAGTAATCGCATCAGTACAGCAGCTTTATGATAGAGTTTAAGGTTGGGCAATCCAGCCCCCCCCTGCTTTTAAGTCTGAAAAGGGTAGTGAAGCCTATCCTCGGGCGCTTATCTCCCCACACGAAGCGCGTGATAACTGACTGCAGGCTGGAGAAAAAGGCCGCAGGAGGAACCAAGGGGACCGTCTGGAACAAGTACAAAAAGCGAGGCAAAACGTCCATTTTGATAACATTTATTCGTCCAAACCAGGATAGTCTTTTACTATTGTATGAGGTAAGATCCTTTCTTGTCCTGTTTAGAAGGGGAAGGTAGTTAAGCTGATATAGTTTTGAGAGATCCATGGGGACTGTTATCCCTAAGTAAGTAATGGCGGAGTCCTGCCACTTGAAGGGGAAATTTTTCTTGATATGATCCACCTTAGCATCAGGCAGAGATATGTTTAATGCCTCGGATTTGGAGTAATTGACCTTAAAGTTGCTGAGGTGACTGAATTTTTCAAACTCTTGAATAAGCGAGGGGAAGGAAAGGCGAGGCTGTGAAATGAACAGAAGTAGATCATCTGCGTAAAGAGCTGCCTTGCATTCTCCACCCCCCACCCCTATCCCGTGGATACTGGAATTGTTTCTGATGGCCACGGCAAGGTGTTCCATAACCAGGACATAAAGTAGGGGGGAAAGGGGGCACCCCTGACGTGTACCATTATGTATTGCAATTGGTGATGAGAGAAACCCATTGACTTTGACCCTGTCAGAGGGATTCCTATAAAAGGGAAGAGACCCTTTCAATGAATTTGTCTCCCAGTCCCACCTGCCGCAGAGAGGCCATCACAAACTCCCAGCTGACTCTATCAAAGGCCTTCTCTGCATCAATGGAGAGAAGGCACGTAGGGAGACCTCTGGTCTTAGCCCGCGCCATAAGAATAAGGGTTTTGTTGGTATTATCCCTGGCCTCACGACCCAATACAAAGCCAACCTGATCAGTGTGAATAATACCGGGAAGAAGTGGAGCCAGTCTATTGGCGAGAGCCTTGGCAAAAATTTTGATGTCAGCATTGATGAGGGAGATGGTTCTGTAGTTAGAGACAGATGAATGATCCTTCCCGGTTTGGGTAGAACACTAATATGTGCTTTTAGGGACTGGGCGACAAAGGGGGAGTCTCCAGATACAGAGCCAAAAACCCTCGTGAGGAAAGGGACAATTTGGTCACCAAATATCTTATAAAACTTTGAGGTAAATCCGTCCAGCCCTGGACTCTTACCATTCGGGGAGGCTTTAATTATGGCGAGGATCTCTTCTGTGGAAAAGTCCTCTTCCAAGGCTACCGCATCCCTTTCAGAGATCTGAGGGAGTGCAGTTTGCTGCACATATTCGTTAACTTTACGCTGGAAAGATTGTGGCGGCATATCTCTAAACTGCCCCTTCAAATTATAGAGGTCATCATAGAACGAACAGAACAGGTTTGCAATTTGGATGGGATCTTGGGTCGGACCCATTTCTGGGGTGCAGATAACGAGCCAAGGCTCTCCCACACTTGTCTGAATGCTCATATAAATATCGACTTAACTTGGCCCTTTGTCTCCTGTACCTTTGATCGAGAAGGTCCCTCAGCCCCTCCCTAGCCTTTGTGAGGTCCGCATAAACCGTGGCGGAAAGGAATTGCTTGTGTGCGGCTTCCAAAGAGGCAATCTGCTGTAGGAGCTCTGTGATAAGGGAAGACCTCTCCTTCTTCAATCTAGAGCCATGTTTAATTAATAAACCTCGAACTACACACTTTAGCGCCTCCCACTGTGTCGGAAGACGAGTCGGGTCACTGGCATGATTTTCCAAGAATTCAGATATGTGGCTCCGTATTTCACTACAGCACAATTGATCATTAAGCAAATTTTCATTGAGGCGCCAAGTCCATGGGCGCTGTGAGCTATTTGGAGGAGTCAAGTGAGCAAAGACCGGGGCGTGATCGGAGAGAGAAAGGTTCCCAATAGACGCTCCAACCTGCCACGTCAGGACATGTTGGCTCAGGAGGATCATGTCGAGGCGGCTATATGATGAATGGGCTGGGGAGTAGTAGGAGTAATCTTTTGTGGTGGGGTATAGGGCACGCCATACATCCACCAACTGCATATTTTGAATGTCACGTTTAAGGGCCTTAAGTTTTCTGCGTGGTATAAAATGACGCCCTGACGAGGTGTCTATGTCTGGGTCCAGTGTGAGGTTAAAGTCTCCACCAGCTACTAACATGCCCTCAGAAAATTCAGCCAGACGGGACAGAATAGAGGCGCAGGCCCGAGAGGGATCCCTGTTGGGGAGATACCAGTTGGCAATTGTATATACGGTGGAGCCAATGCATAATTTCAGAAAAAGAAACCTACCTCTGGGGTCGGCCAAGGAATCCACAATCGTGTGGGTCAAAGACCTCTGAAGGGTAATAGAGACCCCCCCAGACCTGGAAGCCGGGTTGGGGCTGTGGAACCAGGAGGTGTAGTTCCTGTCCTTCAGTGCAGGGAGATGGCCTTCCTGAAGTGAGTCTCCTGCAACATAAGTATGTGGATCCGTTTTTTGTGCATTTCAAATAAAATTTGCGATCTCTTCCGAGGCGAGTTGAGACCCCTGGTGTTGTAAGAGGCAACATTAATCTGCGCCATTGCTCCACGATATGAGGTATTTAGTCTAGGGATGGGGGAGGCAAGGAGGGTGGGAGAGAGAAAAGAGGGATGAGAGAGGAAAGGGAGGGAGCTAGGATTGAAAGGAGGAAGAGAGAGCAGGAAACAAACAAAGGGAAAGAAGGAAGGATTAGAGGTTAAATGAGAGGAGGATCGAGGAAGTAGAGATAGAGTAGAACCCTAAAAAGATGTGGACTAATGGGCTCAGTCCACTAGCTGGGATAAAGAAGTTAAACGTCCTAAAGACGTTGGACCCCTGTGGGGGGCTAGGCTTTCTACCAAGGGGAGAGGGGCCCCCCTTGCTGCCCCGGATTAAGGTGATCAATACAGAAGTGAAAGCCCACTATCCACGGCCCAGAAGCAGAATTGAGAGAGAAAGCATAGAGAAAGGGAGAATCAGGAGAAAGACATCTTGTCAAGCTTCGAATCTGGGTCCCCAAGTTTATGGGCCAGGGGGACCTCAAGGTGGACTCCCCGGGCTCATACTGCATAAGAGTCTCCACACACCAGCAGAGCATACAGCCTAAAAGAAAAAGTTAAATCGACATCAGTGAAAAATCAGGCAAATGTAGAACGCCACAACCTCAATTGGCAAAACTGTAAAATGAAAAGTCCCTGAGATAGAACCCCCCTTCCCCCATAACTCAGGAAAACAACCAGATTTATACGGAACCGAGAAGCAGGGATTCTTTTGACGAAAGTTCATCCCTCTCATTGACGGCGGTCTCTGGAACGATGTCGCCGCGGGCCTCCCTCGGGCTCCAGAGGGATGCCCGGCCAGTCCATGATCTCAATCCGCGGGATGTGGAGGGCCGCTGTGAAGGAATCAATGTCCCAAGCGGAACGAAGAATATGCATTTGGCCGTCATGTCGTACTTGCAGGAGGAACGGGAATCCCCAGCTGTAAGTGAGGTTGTGTGCCCTAAACAGATCTAGAAGTGGTATTATGGCTCGTCTCCTCTGAAGGGTGAGGCGGGATAGGTCCGGCAGGATCTGGAGCTTGACCTTTTGGAAGAGAGCTGAGCTGAGTCTGAGCTTTTGCTGGATGGCCTCTTTTTGCACGTAGTGATGGATCCTGCAAATGACGTCCCGGGGACGGTTAGGGTCAGACGATCTGGGCCCCAAAGCTCTGTGAGCCCTATCCAGCTCTATCTCATTAGCAGGGGGAGCATCCAGAATTTTGTTAAACACCCGTTGTAGAACCCGTGGGAGATCTCTGGAGTCTACCTCCTCAGGAAGGCCTCGGATTCTGAGGTTATTGCGGCGGCCCAGATTCTCGGCATCATCTAATGCTTCTGTGAGATAATGTATTTGCTGAGCGTGCGCATCTAGACTTTGCTGGTGAGAGAAAACGTCGCTCTGGATGGATTGTATTTTATTGGCTTGAGACTGGACCTGGCTATCAATTTTCTGCACATTGGCGCGTAAAGTAGAGAGTTCTGCACGGTACGCTTTTTCAAGCCTTGCTACAATCATGTCCATGTCTTCCCTTGAGGGGATGGTATTGATGCGGGCTCGGAGGTCTTTTAATGCGGACAGGACTTCCATCCCCTGGGAAGTCAAGACAGGTGAGGCACATGAATTATCAGCATCAGTACAGCTTGCTGTGGTTGCTAGGGCTGCAGGCCTGGTGTAAGTGGTTGCCCCCTGCTGCCGATTCCCGAGACTCTGCACTGGAGGGAGAGGGGGCACAGCAGGGCTATTTATCAGGATCATTTCCCCAAGACTCTCACCCTCCCATCCCCCACTGGTACCTTGTGCTTCTGAGTCCAGGATAAGTGGGGTAGACGCTGCTAAACTGCTTTGAGTCTGGATAGCAGTACACAGGAAAGGGCCAGGAGAGAGGTGGAGGGGAACAGTAGCAGGAGCTGGTGTTTGCTGTTTGTCCCGAGGCTGTGCAGGGTCCTGTCCATTATCAAAACTCCCCAGGGGGCTGTTACATGTCTGCTGGGGCTGTGGATCTCTGAGGCCCCCTCCTGGAGTACTGATCTCATCCTCGCAGCAAGGGGGAGGAGGGGGAAGGAGGATCTCTGGAGCTGACAGGTTTATACCTTCTCCAAGGGCTGCATTCCCGTGCTGGGTGTCCAAGGAGGACAGAAACTGGGGTATACCTGAACCTCCTACTGTGTCTCCCGACCGAGCGGATCCCCTGGTGGAAATTCCCTCGCTGCGGGACCGCAGGTGGCAATCAGTGGACCTGCTGCAGGTCTGTGGAGCCTCACCCAGGCTGTATGCTGCCTTGTGGCTGTGAAGGCTGGCAGCCATATTTGGTGGAGCTTCTCTGGAGGAAGCTTCTGAGGCCCTGGGGAAAAAATATGTTGTATGCCACTGTCTGAGCTTCAGAGGACCGATGCCTGACCGATCTCCCTCTCTTTCTGTGGCTCATATTCCAGGGCCAGGGACCTGGGGTGCTGTATAGTCGGCTGTTATCCAGGGCAGGTTAGGGAGCCGAGATGAAGTGTGTCCTCACTCCTCCATAGCCAGGCCACGCCCCACCTTGGTCGCATTTTAAACTGCACTGTGTCATTGGCAAACTGCATGCTTTTGCTTCCCCAGCAAAGTTTATGAGAAATCAGAATTTCCATGCGCACGTTGCATTTTTTTTGTCAGCATTTTGTTTGACAAACATTTGAATTACAGCAATAATACCTAAAATATAACTTTTATTAGTTCTTCTAAAAATAGGGAAGGATCACCTTGCCTATGCCTAAAATTCCATAGGTTGCAAGATCCTCCATGCCACTCAGAGGACTAGCATACCCTATAAACACACAATGACATCAATACATACATTAGTGCTGGCAAATTTCAACAGATATAACCGATATGGTCAAGATTATTAATGCAGATGCTCACTTAGATATGATATGTGCTGTCACCATATGGTAAGTCGCTGCAATCTCTTTGATTCTTCCATATAGGGTGAGATCTTTTGGGGGCTATTGCATATTTATAAAAAGAACCCCCGTTTATTTCTCCCCATATTCTCACTTTCTATTCTAGATTAACCCAGTAAGAGGTTGTCTCCTTATTTAACTCCCCTGATTAATGATATATAGGAAACGCGTCGGGAGAAGGGAGAAGGAGATTCTGGGAGAGGACAGTTAGTCCCTTCATAAGGGGTCCAGGACTTGTGTGGTGAGGGTCCGTTTTGGAAACGCCGGATATGAGGACTAACTGAACATATTTGGGAGACAAGACACCAGCAAATTGGGTGAGATTGTTCCCTATCAGATATAACCAGGTTAACAACTTGGCTATTTAAACCCCTGGTTAATGCTGACTTGTTTAACCGAATGTGGAGCATATTAATCACACACCTGTGGGTATTATGGTCACGTTAGTGATTAACGCCACTGTTGATTTGTGAATAGGATCTAAGTGAGCATCTGCATTAATAATCTTGACCATATCGGTTATATCTGTTGAAATTTGCCAGCACTAATGTATGTATTGATGTCATTGTGTGTTTATAGGGTATGCTAGTCCTCTGAGTGGCATGGAGGATCTTGCAACCTATGGAATTTTAGGCATAGGCAAGGTGATCCTTCCCTATTTTTAGAAGAACTAATAAAAGTTATATTTTAGGTATTATTGCTGTAATTCAGTCTCTTCATAACATATACCATACCAGTGGCTGCATTATTATTGACAAACATTTGTCAAAATCTTTGACAAAAAAGCAGCATGTTCATTCTTTTTGCGTTTTGGTCACATTGTCACCCATTGAAATGAATGAGGAGAGTCCAAAACACAACCACAATGTTAGCTACTCATTTACATCATGTTTTTGTTGCGTCTTAGATCTGTTCTTGTGAACAAAAATGCAGGTCACCAACTTTTCTCCATTCTCTCACCATCGCTTCATACTAACCAATCACTGGCCTGGCTGTCACAATGCTCACACGGCCTCTCCTGCTTCTGAAAGTGCTGGCCGCTCATTAGGCTCACTTCATATTCACTACTTCTCCCGCCCACCGGCGCCTATGATTGGTTGCAGTCAGACACGCCCCCACGCTGAGTGACAGCTGTCTGACTGCAACCCATCACAGACGCCGGTGGGCAGATCTATATCGTACAGTACAATAAATAATAAAAAAACGTTGTGCGGTCTCCCTCAGTTTTGATACCCAGCCAAGATAAAGCCTCTTAGCTGAGGGCTGGTATTCTCATGTAGGGAGACCCAAAATTGGGAGCCCCCAGCCTAAAAATATCAGCCAGCAGTTACCCGGAATTGCCGCATTTATTAGATGTGACAGTCCCAGGACTTTACCAGGCTCATCCCGATTACCCTGGTGCGGTGACAATCGGAGTAATAAGGAGTTAATGGCAGTCCATAGCTGCCACTAAGTCTTAGATTAGTCATGGCAGGCGTCTAATGGGACACCCCCTCATCACTAATCTGCAAGTAATCTGACAGCGACATTTTATTGGCGATCGCGGTAATCCAATACTCACAGGCCTCCACCGGAAGTTACGTGACATGCTCACGTGGATCCGATGGTTGTCATGGTAACACAGGGTCATGTGATGACTCCTGTAGCTTACATGACTCAGGTCCTGTAAGAAACAGCCGAGTACTGGCTGTTACAAGAGATGATCATTTCTCCCGTACTGAGCGGTGCTGCTCTGATCGGGAGAAATGAATGAGTCTTCAGACTGCTGATCCTTATAGTCCCCTTGGGGACCTAGTAAAATAAAAAAAGTTTTAAAATTTAAAAAAAAAAAACCCCACAAACCTAAAAGTTCAAATCACCCCCCATTCGCCCTTATTGAAAATTAAAGGGTTAAAAGAAATTAAAAATATACACATATTTGGTATCACTTTGTTCAGAAACGCCCGATCTATCAAAGTATAAAATCAAATAATCTGATCGGTAAATGGTGTAGCAGCAAAAAAAGAAAATTCCAAATGCCAAAATTAAGTTTCTTGGTTGCCACAAATTTTGCGCAAAATGCAATAACAGGCGTTCAAAACTTAGCATCGGAGCAAAGATCGTACCATTAAAAAGGTCAGTCCAAGACGCAAAAAATATGGCGTCGCTGAGCCATAGATCCCGAAAAATGAGAACGCTATGGGTCCCGGAAACTGGCGCAAAACGTACGCCACTTTTTTTAACAAACTTCTGATTTTTGTTTTAACCCCTTATATAAAATAAACCTATTCATGTTTAGTGTCTACGAACTCGCACCGACCTGAGATCTCACACCCATATATCAGTTTTACTATATAGTGAACATAGTGAATAAAATATCTTACAAATCAATCGGACTTTTTTTTTTTTGCACTTTTTCCGCATTTGGAAATTTTTTGCCGTTTTCCAGTACACTATATGGAAAAAACTCATGGATTCAGTTACTAGTACAGCTCATTCCACAAAAAAACAAGCCCTCATATGACCAGATTGACTGAAAAATAAAAATGTTACGTCTCCCGGAAGAAGAATGGCGGAAAAAAACGGAAAGCGCAAAATCGGCCGCTTTTGAAGGGGTAAATAGCTTTTGCATCACCATATTTAGAGACCTAGAATTTTTCTATATTCCTGCCAACTGAGTCATGCGAGGGCTTGTTTTTTGAGGATGAGTTGAAGTTTTTATTTGTATCATCTTTGGGCACATTTTTTGATCACTTTCAATTCCGATTTTTGGGAGGCAGAATGAATAAAAATCAGCTATTCAGGAATTTTATTTTTTACGCAGTTCATCGTCTGGTAAAATTGCTAAGGTAGCTTCATTGTTCAGCTCAGTATGATTTTAGCGATACCACATTTATATCATTTTATATTTTGCCGCTTTTACACAATAAAAACAAATTTTATAGTAGAAAGCATTGTTTTGCATCACTATATTCTGAAAGCTATAGTTCTTGGGTTTTTTCCTTCGCTGACTACGCCATGTGGTGTCTTGTTTTTTGCTGGACAAGATGATGTTTTCAGAGGTATCATTTATTTACATCTTCTGAAGCCTGGGTCCATGACGCGTCCTACGTTATGCACACAAGCCAGCATTTTGGTCCTGCACAGGCGCACTTCGATCTGCAGTGAGCAGGGCAGATCAAAGAATTGTAGTGCGCCTGCGCGAGACCTCAATGCCGGCCTGTGTGCATGACATAGGATGCGTCATTCACCCAGGCTTCAGAAGAAGGACAAAGATGGCCGAAAGAGGAGGCGCCGGTATCTGAGAACGGAGACACCCATGAGACCACTCTGCACCGCTTCGACCATTAGGTTGGTATTATAAAGTGATTTTTACATTCTACACAGCAGCCTGGGCTCTTATATACTTCATGTTACAATGCTGTATATAAAAGAGTCAACTGGTGGTGGTCGCAGCTTATAGTCGCCAAATCTGGTGCAAGGTTCCCTTTAAATTTTTTATTTTTTTTTAACTTTTTTAATAAGTCCCTCTGTGGCATTTTATCTTTTATTCCTCTGATCACTGGTGTAATGCATTGTCATGCTCAAACATGGCAATGCATTACACCTGTCAGTGTTACACTGACAGATTGCCTGTTAGACCCTGCTTCTGGCTGGGACTAACATGACAATGTACCTGGCTGAAAGTGTTTTTATGTATATGTGACACCCCTGGACTAGTTCAGGGTGTCACAGGGAACTGCACTATTCTCTATCCTTAGTGCAGGGCCCATCCTCCTTGGTTCCGGGGTCCGCAACAGTGATTCTGTACCAACAGCACAAATCCTAGTCACCCAAACACTACACTTGTCAGGCACACCGGGGGCGTGGTTCCAGCTGGGAAAGGAACCGCCCACCTATGAGTCAGACAGGCTGTTGGGAGGAGTCAGTTAGACAGTTGGTAGTAACTGAAAAGGAGAGAGGACCCGGGGATTAAGAGCTCCCTGAGGAGAGTCTGGCTGGGTCGCAGACAGTGGCCTGTGCCTGAGGAGACGGAAACCCAGTCGCGGGAAACTGGAGGAGGACAGGGCTGGACGGGGCAAGAGGACCGTCAGCCATCGGATCCACAGTAACCGGTCTGGGGGCCGAGCACACAGCGGGGGACAGGCCCCTAAGTCGGGAGGTAGCTTCACACAACCCGGCAATTAACCTGCAGCGGGAAGTAGCTTCACGTGCTATCTGCAACGGCTCAGAGATTAGCGGTGTCAGCACAACGGAGGGATAGGACTTCCCACACAGAGCAGTCACAAAATCCCACGTGCCAGCTGCTAAGAGCAGGTCCCCAGTAAAAAGAGGGACGGGACCCGAAGGTTTCAAGCCAACAGGGCCAGGGACACACAGTACACAGTGTATGGAGGAAGGCTCCAGTCCACCACAGAATCACTGAAAGGGACCACCGGACGTGCTGTCACCGAATGCAGCAGTACCAAGAGACTTTGTTTACCTCAGAGTCTGTGTCCACTGAATGCGTCATCACACCTGAGTGAGTACCCTGGCTCCCCAGCGCCTTGCCGGCCCTATATCAATATAGACTGTTCCTACCTATTCCCTACCCTGAGTCCCGGGGCCCCTACCTGCGGAGGGAATCACCACCAGGCTGCCCCAATACCATCAGCCCCGGCACTCCCATAAGGCAGCGGCGGTATTCCTTATTACCGCACACCGCAGGTGGCGTCACAAATATTCTCCCCTGTAAATAACCCTTTTTTTTCATCGAAGTGTCTGCCGAGCAGTCCGACTGCTGCTAGGGCGTCACACATTGATTTTTGGCGTCACGAACAGGATCGGACTGGACCCACTAACCTGGGTGACGTGCGCCTTCTGCAAAACTGTTGAGCCCGAAGTGAAGAAAATAATTCAGTTGCCGCCATCTTGCCGCTGAAAACCAAGGGGGCATAGAAAGATGTCGGCGCCGAGTGAAGCGAGAGCAGCGGCGGTTCCCCCTCAAGATCAAGGTGACATGGACGCACGAGCGACCGCGCCGATAATGGCAATGACTTTACCGTATGTGCCAGGCGCTATCTGGCTACCACAATATGATTGTTCCCCTGACACACTGCAAGGATTCAAAAGAAAAATCCGCACACTCCTGGATATGTATGGGATGAATGGCCGGCAGCAAGCGTCTGTACTACTCTGTCAGTTATCAGGCGCTGCAGAGCTGGAGGCGGAAACCTGGACAGATCAGGACCGGGCCTCAGTAACTGCCATTTTTGAACGCCTGCGACTTTCCTTTGAAAACCGCACTGAGGCAGAACTCCGGATAAAGTTTTACAACTGCAAGCAGCGCCCACAAGAAAGCATTAGAGACTATGCCCTTAGGCTGCAATCAGCGCTACGGACTCTCAAACTAACCATCCACATCAGTGAAGCTGAAGGAAACAAGATGCTTGTTGAACAGTTTCTGCAAGGCCAGGTCAGTGGAGGACCGCAAGCAGCTACAGCTGTGGACTCTGGAATATCCTGCAATGGACTTTGCTGTTTTAAAAGACCGAGCCATCAAGGCTTTGCAAACCCCAGAGCCAGCTGATTCTCCTGCTACATCCATCCTGGCAAGCCAGCACTTCTCCTCTACATGTGCCGCCTCCTGTTAGAGCACTGCCAGAGCCAAAGACCCCAGCAGCGCCTGCAGGTGGTACCAGTGATTTGTCTTTACAGGTGCAGCAGCTGCGCAGTGATGTTGCAAGGATCCTAGAGGCAATGCAGCTCCAGCTCAAGACCAAGCCGGCGGAGAAGCTTGCTGACCGCCCAGATGACGTCCCTTGGATGAGAGGGAGGACCTCGACATACAGAGGAAGGAACCGTGACCGGTATGAAAACCTTGTTTGTTATAGGTGCAACAAGACTGGTCACTACGCCCGTTATTGTCCTTTAAACGGGCCACCCCTGGGGCCAAGGGCCACTCCCCAGGACTAAATCAACAAGGCCCAGCAGACTGGCGGGAGCGGTATGTTGCAGGAAGGACCATCGTTTCCATCACCTTGGATGGGATTCCGATTTCAGCACTTCTTGATACCGTCTCCCAGGTAACAACTATACCCCAAGTAATGTATACCAAATTCTGGTCAACTGAGGAACTCGCCCCACCGGACAATGATCTCACCATTTACGCTGTTAATGGTTTACCAGTAACACAACTCGGGTTCAAGGAGGTGACCATCAAGGTGGGCAGGGTGGAGTTAGCACACCAAGGACTCATAGTAGTGCAGAATGACCCTAGTGACCGGAACCCTAAGATGATTTTGGGGACTAATGTTATTGAGAATTGTATGGGGGAAGTATTGTTTCTGCTCCAACAGCTCTCTGAAACTGCAGGAGCGGGACGCCAGAGGGTCCTGCAAAGAGAGATTCGAGCCCTCCAGCAGATGCAACAGGTAAATTTGTCTGGTGGGGAAATTGGCGGTGTACGGGTAATGGATGCAGCTCCTGTGGTAGTGCCCCCACGGAGTGAGATGATGATATGGTGCAGGGCAGCTGTAGGCTCCCGTGGACAGAATTACCAGGCAGTGGTAGAGGCCCTACCTTCAGAGCACTGGTCTACAGTACTGACAGCCAGAGGGGTAGTCGATGTCCGTAAGGGGAGAGTGCCCGTGCGAGTGATGAATTGTGGGGAGGAAGAGGTTAGACTGCCCAGGTATGCTACCATAGCCAAATTGTACACTGTGAGTGAGAATTCCATCCAGACAGTAAAGTCCTCAGCCACACCAGATCAGTCAGCCACAGACAGTTCCCAGATTCAGCAAGAACAGTGGTGTCAAGAGTTACATGTAGGTACTGACTCCACTCCACTACATCAAAAACAAGGGGTCTACAGGGTGGTTCAGGAGTATGAGCAAGTGTTTAGTAAACACCCATTAGACTTTGGGAGGGTGAAAGGGGTTCAGCATCATATACCCACAGGCATTCATCCACCTATAAAGGAAAGGTATAGGCCCATACCACCTGCTCACTACCAGTGTGCCAAAGACATGCTGAGAAGTATGAAGGAGGCTGGGGTCATCCGTGATAGTTGCAGCCCCTGGGCAGCCCCGCTAGTCCTAGTGAAGAAGAAAGATGGCACTATGAGGATGTGCGTGGACTATAGGCGAATTAACAACATCACACATAAGGATGTCTATCCACTGCCCAGAATTGAAGAGTCCCTGACTGCATTAAGATCTGCAAATTAGTTCTCTACCCTTGACCTCACTAGTGGTTACTGGCAAGTGTCCGTTGCTGAGGAGGATCGCGAGAAGACCGCTTTTGCCACCCCGATGGGATTATGTGAATTTAACAGCATGCCATTTGGGCTGTGCAATGCACCTGGTACGTTTCAACGACTCATGGAGAGCTGTTTGGGCCATTGCAACTTTGAGACTGTCCTGCTGTACCTGGACGACGTAATTGTATATTCCAAGACCTATGAGGAGCAACTGGGACATTTGGCAGAAGTATTTGAAGCCCTTTCCAGGTACAGGATGAAACTAAAACCCTCCAAATGTCATCTGCTGAAGCCCAAAGTCCAATACCTGGGGCATGTAGTGAGTGCCGAAGGTGTGGCTCCGGACCCTGAGAAAATCACGGCTATCCAGAACTGGCCCAGGCCTCAGAACATCAAAGAGGTGCGCCAGTTCCTGGGATTGATGGGGTACTACCGGAGGTTCGTGAAAGGCTATACCAAGATGGCATCCCCCTTGCAAGATCTCCTAGTTAGACAAACAAAGCACGGCAAGACTTCTGGCTCTCCATTCACATGGGGTGAGGAGCAGGAGAAGTCCTTCAAGTGGATGAAGTCAGCTTTGACAGGAGATGAGATTCTGATATATCCTGACTATAACCTCCCATTTGTGCTGTACACTGATGCCAGCAACATGGGACTGGGAACTGTTCTATCCCAGGTACAGGATGGCAAGGAAAAGGTGATTGCATACGCCAGCAGGAAACTCCGTCCAACAGAAAGAAATCCTGAGAACTATAGTTCTTTCAAGCTGGAGTTCTTAGCACTTGTTTGGGCCGTGACAGAGAAGTTTAAGCATTACCTGGCTTCTGCAAAATTCACCGTGTATACAGACAACAACACGTTGACACACCTGGACACGGCGAAGCTTGGAGCTTTGAAGCAGAGGTGGGTAGCACGACTGGTAAATTACGATTTCACTATAAAGTACAGGGCTGGTCGCAAGAACGCTAACGCTGATGCGTTGTCCAGGATGCCCCAGTTGTGTGATGATAGGAGGGATGAAGATGACCTGGAGGAGATTGAGCTACCTGCTTTCCATCACCCTACTGATAGAGTGAAACCCCGATATTATAGTGATCAGCAAGAGGCGACCTTCAACCCATTGCCCCACCATGGTTGGCAAGAGGCCCAAGATAATGACCCTGCAATCAGATTGATAAAGGCATTGATATCCCAGGCTGATTCACACCTTGAACCAGATGCTCCAGAAGAAGCTAAGAAATTGTGGAAAGAAAGAAGTTGACTGTGTTTCCATGGAGGCAAGTTGTGCAGAAGTCTCATTAATCCAAAAACGCATGAGAGAATATGCCAGATAGTGATACCCACAGCATATGCACCAGTGGTGTTGGAGGCCTATCATGATAGAGCTGGGCACTTTGGTTGGAAGAAGTTGGAAATGTTGCTGAGAAGTCGCTTTTATTGGACTGGGATGAGAGACACCATAGAAGCTTGGTGCAGGAACTGTGGTCCATGTACATTAAGGAGAAAAGATAGCACCAGTCAGCAAGCGCCATTGCAACCAATAGTAACTACCCAGCCTCTAGAACTCGTTGCCTTAGACCACGTCAAGCAGGAATGGGTACACCTATGCACTCACCATAGTAGATCACTATTCAAGATTCCTGGTGGTGGTACCTGTCAAAGATCTAACTGCCAGCACTGCGGCGAAGGCTTTCCAGCCATACGTCTGCAGACTCCATGGTTACCCAGATCATGTCCTAACAGATCGAGGTCCCGCTTTTGAAGCAGAAATCTTCCAAGAATTTTGTAAATTGTATGAGTGTAAGAAGATACGCACTGCCCCCTACCACGCACAAACAAATGGGATGTGTGAGAAGATGAACTATGTAGTCATCAACCTGCTGAAAACTCTACCCCTTGAAGAGCGGAACCAGTGGCCTGAAAAATTGCCAGATCTTGTGGACATGTACAATAGTATTCCTGTGAGTTCCACTAAATGCACACCCGCTTATCTCATGAGGGCTAGACCTGGGAGACTGCCAGTGGATCTGGAGATGGAAGTTGAGATGCCTGAAGTTTATTCCCCAAATGCAGATTGGGATACCAAGCGTAGAGCCCAATACAGGCAAATTCAGGAGTATGTCGAGGAGAATCTGGACCAAAGTAGGGAAAAGCAAGAAAGAAGATTAAACAAGCAAGCCCAAGCCCCTCCATTTTCACCAGGAGAAGTGGTCTTAAAAAGAAAAAGAAAGATGCATAAACTGGACGACCAGTGGGAAAGAGAGCCATATGTGGTCCAGCCTTCCAATTTCAACAACCAGAAGACCTGTCTTGTCAGCAAGGACCAAGGAAGAACCACAGCTGTCATTTCCCGTGATCACTTGAAAAAGTGCCCTGAACCCCTGAACATCCAGCAGGAAGAACAGCCCCAACCTCAAGTGACTGAGAAAAAGAAGAGTAATCCACACCATTCTAGGTGACTTCCCGGAAGATTTGCTTATGTACAATGGAGCAGTGATTATGCCTGTACTCACATTCCCGCAACCCGCGGAAGAACCAGAACCAAGGAGGCCTGAAATCATTGCACCTAGAGAAGTACCCATACCAGCACCACGAACACGTAGATTACCACCTACAACACCTAACACCAGTAGTGGGGAACAGGTAGTAGCAAACAGCACAGTACAAGGGCTAGAGGGAAGCCAGGAGCTGAGAAGGTCCACCCGTGTGAACTTTGGTCAGCCCCCACATAGGTTCAGAGATGAGGAATGGTAGTGGAACCCAGCTACTCTACCCTAATGTAAATAGTCTGAATATAGAGTAAAGTTAAAAATGTTTAGTATGTTCCATGCTTTTAATTCTTCTATTTTCCATGCTAATGATAAGTCATGTAAGACATGTTGATATAGAGTGTTGATAAGAAGAATGTTGATTTTATTTTAATTACCTGGATTCATGACCTGATTGACGACCAATGATAAGTTTTATTAAAAATGGACCTTTGGCTACAGGACTGGTGGTAGCCAGCACGAACTGGTGCTATTGTAAATGGTTATTTCCCATTCATACCCACGGACTGCATCCCCACCTACAGGAAAAGACACAGGTGGAGGAGATACCTGGGAGACATATGGCCCAGGTCTGGCCACCAACAGGAGCGGTGACTTGCCTCCTTTTGGAACTTTGGGGGTGGGATGAAGGACTGGGAAAGCAAAACGTTGGGTTCAAGCAAAGTGCCTCCCCTGCGTGGGATGGATAGATGTTTTTATTATTAAAATGTTCACTTTTTGCAGATAAAAATAAACACTCTGGGTGCACTGTAGCTCGGGGACGAGCTACGTTTAACCAAGGGGGAATGTGACACCCCTGGACTAGTCCAGGGTGTCACAGGGAACTGCACTATTCTCTATCCTTGGTGCAGGGCCCATCCTCCTTGGTTCCGGGGTCCGCAACAGTGATTCTGTACCAACAGCACAAATCCTAGTCACCCAAACACTACACTTGTCAGGCACACCGGGGGCGTGGTTCCAGCTGGGAAAAGAACCGCCCACCTATGAGTCAGACAGGCTGGTGGGAGAAGTCAGTTAGACAGTTGGTAGTAACTGAAAAGGAGAGAGGACCCGGGGATTAAGAGCTCCCTGAGGAGAGTCTGGCTGGGTCGCAGACAGTGGCCTGTGCCTGAGGAGACGGAAACCCAGTCGCGGGAAACTGGAGGACAGGGCTGGACGGGGCAAGAGGACCGTCAGCCATCGGATCCACAGTAACCGGTCTGGGGGCCGAGCACACAGCGGGGGACAGGCCCCTAAGTCGGGAGGTAGCTTCACACAACCCGGCAATTAACCTGCAGCGGGAAGTAGCCTCACGTGCTATCTGCAACGGCTCAGAGATTAGCGGTGTCAGCACAACGGAGGGATAGGCCTTCCCACACAGAGCAGTCACAAAATCCCACGTGCCAGCTGCTAAGAGCAGGTCCCCAGTAAAAAGAGGGACGGGACCCGAAGGTTTCAAGCCAACAGGGCAAGGGACACACACAGTACACAGTGTATGGAGGAAGGCTCCAGTCCACCACAAAATCACTGAAAGGGACCACCGGACGTGCTGTCACCGAATGCAGCAGTACCAAGAGACTTTGTTTACCTCAGAGTCTGTGTCCACTGAATGCGTCATCACACCTGAGTGAGTACCCTGGCTCCCCAGCGCCTTGCCGGCCCTATATCAATATAGACTGTTCCTACCTATTCCCTACCCTGAGTCCCGGGGCCCCTACCTGCGGAGGGAATCACCACCAGGCTGCCCCAATACCATCAGCCCCGGCACTCCCATAAGGCAGCGGCGGTATTCCTTATTATTGAGCGGCGGTCTTCTGCAGCTCCTGTCACTTCCATGCAGCAGAGCTGGACGCGACGCCGGAGTCCGTGGAGTACGCCGGACATGGAGGGTTTGTCGGGGTTAATAAATTGGTAATGAGGGACTTTGTTAGTGTTTTTTATTTCTAATAAAGGATTTTTCGGGTGTGTGTGTTTTTTAACTGTAATTTACAGATTAATCATGGAAGGAATCTCGGGGAGACGCCTGACATGATTAATCTAGGATTTAGTGGCAGCTATGGGCTGCCATTAACTCCTTATTACCCCGATTTGCCAACGCACTAGGGTAAATCGGGAAGAGCCGGGTACAGCCCCAGAACTGTCGCATATAATGTATGCGGCAATTCTGGGCAGCTGCTGACTGATATTGTTAGGGTGGGGGGCTCCCCATAACGTGGAGCTCCCCATCCTGAGAATACCAGCCTTCAGCTGTATGGCTTTATCTGGCTGGTATTAAAATTGGGGGGGACCGCACGCCGTTTTTTTTAATTATTTATTTATTTATTTTACTGCACAGTATAGACCCGCCCACCGGCTGCTGTGATTGGGTGCAGTGTGACACCTGTCACTCAGCGTGGGGGCGTGTCTCACTGCAACCAATCATAGGCGCCTGTGGGCGTGGAAAGCAGGGAATATGAGATGGCTGTGTACAGAGCACAGCGCGCCGGCCGGTATAAAGGCTCGGTCACGCTGTGCAGGCCAGCCAATCACTGCAATTCCACAACTAACAGGGCTGTGGCATTGCAGTGGTCTGCCAGCCAATCCCTGCATGAGGGCTGGCTCTCAAAAGAGCGCCAACATGCAGGGATGAAGACCACGAGTAAAGCACGAGTATTGCAAAATTACTCGGTACCCGCCGAGTAGCCCGAGTACAGTGATACTCGTGCGAGTACCGAGTAGTAACAAGCATGCTCGCTCATCACTAATAATATATAGTACAGACCAAAAGTTTGGACATATCTTCTCATTCAAAGAGTTTTCTTTATTTTCATGACTCTGAAAATTGTAGATTCACATTGAAGGCATCAAAACTATGAATTAACACGTGTGGAATGAAACACTTAAAAAAAAAAGTGTGAAACAACTGAAAATATGTCTTATATTCTAGGTTCTTCAAAGTAGCCACCTTTTGCTTTCATTACTACTTTGCACACTCTTGGCATTCTCTTGATGAGCTTCAAGAGGTAGTCACCGGAAATGGTTTTCTAACAGTCTTGTAGGAGTTCCCAGAGATGCTTAGCACTTGTTGGCCCTTTTGCCTTCACTCTGCGGTCCAGCTCACCCCAAGCCATCTCGATTGGGTTCAGGTCTGGTGACTGTGGAGACCAGGTCATCTGGCGTAGCACCCAATCACTCTCCTTCTTAGTCAAATAGCCCTTACACAGCCTGGTGGAGTGTTTGGGGTCATTGTCCTGTTGAAAAATAAATGATGGTCCAACTAAACGCAAATCGAATGGAATAGCATGCCACTGCAAGATGCTGTGGTAGCCATGCTGGTTCAGTATGCCTTCAATTTTGAATAAAACTCCAACAGTGTCACCAGCAAAGCACCTCCTCCTCCATGCTTCACGGTGGGAACCAGGCATGTAGAGTCCATCAGTTCCCCTTTTCTACAAAGACACGGTGGTTGGATCCAAAGATCTAAAATTTGGACTCATCAGACCAAAGCACAGATTTACACTGGTCTAATGTCCATTCCTTGTGTTCTTTAGCCCAAACAAGCCTCTTCTGCTTCTTGCCTGTCCTTAGCAGTGGTTTCCTAGCAGCTATTTTACCATGAAGGCCTGCTGCACAAAGTCTCCTCTTAACAGTTGTTCTAGACATGAGACGGTGTGTCTAAACTTTTGGTCTATATAGTATAATTATATATATATATATATATATATATATATATATATATATATATATATATATATATATATATATATATATATATATATATATATATATAAAAAATTAATATAAATATATATATACACATATATATACACATATACATATACATATACATACATATACATATATATACACATTCAACCCCTTGCACATTTAGCAGGTTTACACATTCGGAATTAACTTGGCATTGTGACATTTGGACTGTAGATCAGCCTGGAAGTGTGAAATGCACTGCAGCAAAAAAGAATGTTATTTCTTTTTTTTTTTTTTTTTTTTAAATTGTGAAAAGTTTATTCAGAGGGTCATTTATTATTCAACCCCTCAAACCACCAGAATTCTGTTTGGTTCCCCTAAAGTATTAAGGAGTATTTCAGGCACAACAATGAGCTTCATATGTTTGGATTAATTATCTCTTTTTCCAGCCTTTTCTGACTAATTAAGACCCTCCCCAAACTTGTGAACAGCACTCATACTTGGTCAACATGGGAAAGACAAAAGGAGCATTCCAGTGGCCATCAGAGAGAAGATCGTGGAGGGTCACAAGGCTGGCAAGGGGTACAAAACCCTTTCCAAGGAGTTGGCCCTACCTGTCTCCACTGTTGGGAGCATCATCCGGAAGTGGAAGGCTTATGGAACTACTGTTAGCCTTCCACGGCCTGGACAGCCTTTGAAAGTTTCCACCCGTGCCGAGGCCAGGCTTATCCGAAGAGTCAAGGCTAACCCAAGGACAACAAGGAAGGAGCTCCGGGAAGATCTCATGGCAGTGGGGACATTGGTTTCAGTCAATACCATAAGTAACATACTCCACCACAATGGTCTCCGTTCCAGACGAGCCCGTAAGGTACCTTTACTGTCAAAGCGTCATGTCAAGGCTCACCTACAGTTTGCTCATGATCACTTGGAGGACTCTGAGACAGACTGGTTCAAGGTTCTCTGGTCTGATGAGACCAAGATCGGGATCTTCGGTGCCAACCACACACGTGACGTTTGGAGACTGGATGGCACTGCATACGACCCCAAGAATACCATCCCTACAGTCAAGCATGGTGGTGGCAGCATCATGCTGTGGGGCTGTTTCTCAGCCAAGGGGCCTGGCCATCTGGTCCGCATCCATGGGAAGATGGATAGCACGGTCTACCTGGAGATTTTGGCCAAGAACCTCCGCTCCTCCAAGGATCTTAAGATGGGTCATCATTTCATCTTCCAACAAGACAACGACCCAAAGCACACAGCCAAGAAAACCAAGGCCTGGTTCAAGAGGGAAAAAAATCAAGGTGTTGCAGTGGCCTAGTCAGTCTCCTGACCTTAACCCAATTGAAAACTTGTGGAAGGAGCTCAAGATTAAAGTCCACATGAGACACCCAAAGAACCTAGATAACTTGGAGAAGATCTGCATGGAGGAGTGGGCCAAGATAACTCCAGAGATCTGTGCCGGCCTGATCAGGTCTTATAAAAGACGATTATTAGCTGTAATTGCAAACAAGGGTTATTCCACAAAATATTAAACCTAGGGGTTGAATAATAATTGACCCACACTTTTATGTTGAAAATTTAACTGAGCAACATAACTTGTTGGTTTGTAAGATTTATGCATCTGTTAATAAATCCTGCTGTTGTTTGAAGTTTGCAGGATCTAACTTATTTGCAGCTTATCAAAAAACCTGCTAAATCTGCAGGGGGATGAATACTACTTGTACTATATATATATGAACAACAACAGGGCAGAATCCAGCAATAGCGTGAGCAATCCAGGATGCTGTTAAAAAATTATTTTCTTTTTTTTTATTCATAAATTCATTAAAATACAATGGTCCAAGCAATTCAGAACAGCATCATCGCAGGAAAATAGCGCAGATAGGACTACGTGTTTCAGCGGCAAAATCCGCCTTCTTCACTGTCCAGAATCAGTGGACCAGTGATTCTGGACCGTGAAGAAGGCGGATTTTGCCGCTGAAACGCGTAGTCCTATCTGCGCTATTTTCCTGCGATGATGCTGTTCTGAATTGCTTGGACCATTGTATTTTAATGAATTTATGAATAAAAAAAAAGAAAATTTTTTAACAGCATCCTGGATTGCTCACGTTATTGCTGGATTCTGCCTTGTTGTTGTTCACATTTGTATGGATGGACTCCTACGTCCTGATCCGGGAACAACGGAGTTAACCAGGTCAGCTGAGGTTCCAGGTGATTCACAGGAGTGAGCTGGTCTACATTGTTGGACATATATATATATATATATATATATATATATATATATATATATATATATATATATATATATACATACACACATACACACATATACATACACACACATATTATATGTATAATTATTTAGCGTTTTTTCTATCTAATAGGACTCATATGTACCTAAAGCTATCAGAAGCTAAGTATTAACACTTTAAATCCTGTTCAGTGCCTAGATCACAATATAACAGGTAAATAAAGTGTTATGTGTAAATTGAATGTTTAGCGCTGTAGTGCATACTATAAACTATATTTTATAGTTACACGGTGTTAAAGATATGATTATGGTTTGGATACAATAGATTGGCTTGATATTGGTTGAGAATATACCTCTAAACTCAGAGAGATATAGATATTATATATATATATATATATACACATACAGTTAGGTCCAGAAATATTTGGACAGTGACACAAGTTTTGTTATTTTAGCTGTTTACAAAAGCATGTTCAGAAATACAATTATATATATATAATATGGGCTGAAAGTGCACACTCCCAGCTGCAATATGAGAGTTTTCACATCCAAATCGGAGAAAGGGTTTAGGAATCATAGCTCTGTAATGCATAGCCTCCTCTTTTTCAAGGGACCAAAAGTAATTGGACAAGGGACTCTAAGGGCTGCAATTAACTCTTAAGGCCTCTCCCTCATTAACCTGTAATCAATGAAGTAGTTAAAAGGTCTGGGGTTGATTACAGGTGTGTGGTTTTGCATTTGGAAGCTGTTGCTGTGACCAGACAACATGCGGTCTAAGGAACTCTCAATTGAGGTGAAGCAGAACATCCTGAGGCTGACTCTCAGTGAAGTAGGTGTATCTGTCTCTAAGTCAACAGTAAAGAGAAGACTCCATGAAAGTAAATACAAAAGGGTTCACATCTAGATGCAAACCATTCATCAATTCCAAAAATAGACAGGCCAGAGTTAAATTTGCTGAAAAACACCCCATGAAGTCAGCTGAGTTCTGGAAAAGTATTCTATGGACAGATGAGACAAAGATCAACCTGTACCAGAATGATGGGAAGAAAAAAGTTTGGAGAAGAAAGGGAACGGCACATGATCCAAGGCACACCACATCCTCTGTAAAACATGGTGGAGGCAACGTGATGGCATGGGCATGCATGGCTTTCAATGGCACTGGGTCACTTGTGTTTATTGATGACATAACAGCAGACAAGAGTAGCCGGATGAATTCTGAAGTGTACCGGGATATACTTTCAGCCCAGATTCAGCCAAATGCCGCAAAGTTGATCGGATGGCGCTTCATAGTACAGATGGACAATGACCCCAAGCATACAGCCAAAGCTACCCAGGAGTTCATGAGTGCAAAAAAGTGGAACATTCTGCAATGGCCAAGTCAATCACCAGATCTTAACCAAATTGAGCATGCATTTCACTTGCTCAAATCCAGACTTAAGACGGAAAGACCCACAAACAAGCAAGACCTGAAGGCTGCGGCTGTAAAGGCCTGGCAAAGCATTAAGAAGGAGGAAACCCAGCGTTTGGTGATGTCCATGGGTTCCAGACTTAAGGCAGTGATTGCCTCCAAAGGATTCGCAACAAAATATTGAAAATAAAAATATTTTGTTTGGGTTTGGTTTATTTGTCCAATTACTTTTGACCTCCTAAAATGTGGAGTGTTTGTAAAGAAATGTGTACAATTCCTACAATTTCTATCAGATATTTTTGTTCAAACCTTCAAATTAAACGTTACAATCTGCACTTGAATTCTGTTGTAGAGGTTTCATTTCAAATCCAATGTGGTGGCATGCAGAGCCCAACTCGCGAAAATTGTGTCACTGTCCAAATATTTCTGGACCTAACTGTATATATTATATATATATAAAATATATATATAAAATATAATATAGGGGCTCAGTGCATCAATCCATGTACTGAGCCCCTATATGTATGGATAGTGGCCTATTGGTGTATTTATTATTCTGTACCTCAACAGGTCAGAGCTATTACGTGGCATAATGGGGTTATTCACAATATTAGGCAGATAGTTATAGTGTCACAGCCGATGTAAGTCAAGTAATAGATCCATGATGTAGAAAATGATGCACCAATGTATTCTTCATTGAAGAAAAAACCCAAAAAACCTTCAGGTGGTGTATAAGAAGCACCTTACATTATTTTATACACCTTCATATATAACATTTTTGTATTTTAATATCTGAAGCATACATCAACATTTCATATGAGGCAACAATCACTGTGCAGTTGTTGGGATCATAGGCAATATCCAAAATAAGAGATTTTCAGCTCAAAATCCTATTCAGGTGAGTTACAATTGGAGCCATTTTCATGAAATATACGCTTTATATGTAAAGTATGTACGCTTTATATGCTTTATATGTAAAGCATAAAAGATATTTAAAATGTGTTCTCACCTTTATGCAGCTTTGGATCATATTCGACTGTTACAAGTAGTAATCGACAGTCCTTAGCCATTAGCGACAACAAAACATTGGTATAACTATAGGGAGAAAGAAAATCAATATAAAATCAGGCAGGATTTTACTCTATACAATATTAGTAATCCAAATGCACATGCTGTATATAGTAGAAAAATAAAAATTGATATTAACCTCTCCTTTGAGTAGGAGTTGTACTTTTGATTGGCACAATTCATTTTATCATGTGGTGTACTGGAGAGCCGGAAAATAAATTCAAAGTTCAGTGAAACAGCGAAACACAATTGTTTTTTTTTTATTTACAGTAAAACTGTAAAATTACTCAGCAGAATTATTTTTCAGGTCAGTACAAATACAGTGATACCAAACATGTATAGTTTTTATTTTAGTAGAGAAAACAATTCTGAAATCTGTAAAAAAGAAAATAAAAAGGTGATTATGTCGCCATTTTTTGAGACCTTAATTTTTGGCTCATGGGCCTTTGTGAAAGCTTGGTTTTTGGGCTCTGAGCTGACTTTTTATTGATACCATTTTGGGCTACATATGATCTTTTTATCACTTCCTATTACATTCTTTGTAGCTGCAGAAAAAAAAAATAGAATTCTGGCATTTCATTTTTTTTATCATTATGCAGATTATTAATTGGGTTAATTTATTTGATATTTTGTGGACTTTTAGAAATGTAGCAATACCAAATATGTGTATTATTTTACATAATTTTAATATCGGAAAAATGGCTGATTTTAACGGTTAAATGTTTTTTATATTTTAACTCCTTCACGACCAATGACGTACTATTATGTCATTGGTGGTGTCCCCCAGTTACCACAAGCCCGCGGTAATTCTCACACATGTCTGTTGATCTTAACTGCTGTTTATTTTGCCTCTCAAAGATCGCAGTACGGCAAAGCTCACATTTATCTTATGCTCAATGCGGAGTGCTTACAACGGGGATCACGTGTAAATCTCTAAAAATCATGATTCAGATAACATTCCCAAAGGAAAATTCACTTTAATGAGGCAGAGGGTGTCACTTTAAACTCCCATCTGGCTTGTGGTCTGGCGGTGTCCATCTTTACAGGCATGCACAAAAGTACGGACATCAACAGTTTTGTTAATCTTTGAAAAGATGGACACCTCAAAACAGAGGCCAAACAGAGTTTGAAGAAACTCTGCTGCCTCATTATAGTGAATGAATCAGTCTGAGGTTTCACCTGAATCCGTATTTCGGAGATGTAGATGTAAACCCTGATATAAGTGCTCAAAATATAGAGCACAGGATAAATGTGAACTGATCCAAAATGTTCTGTACCTCAAATTGCCACCAAATAGCATTCAAATCAACCCACAAAAACACAAGTCCCCACTCAGGTCCGTCATCTGTTAACGGAAATATTATTATTATTTAGTATTATTAATTATTATAGCGCCATCAATTCCATGGCGCTTTACATGTGAAAGGGGTATACATAATAGGGACAAGTACAATAAATCATAAACTGTACAAGACACAGACAGGTACAGGAGGATAGAGGTGCCTGCCCGCGAGGGCTCACAGTCTACAAGGGATAGATGAGGATACAGTAGGTTAGGGTGCTTCTACATTATATTATATATTTTGTGTACTATTCCACACTGATAACACAAAATGCTATGGCTCCCCTACCCACTCAAAAAAAGAAATCCACAAAATCTGTTCTTCCCAAATCCAAATGCCTCCGTCCTTTCCAAGCCCCACAATGTGCCTAAACCACAGGTAACATCCATATGTTTGGAATTATTGTAGCGAAGAGAGCCGATTTTTGTGATAAAAATTTATTTTTTCATTTTCACGGCTCAACATTCTAAAATGTGATGCATATCAGGAGCTCTCCAAATCGGACATGGCATCCGCTAACTATTCCAACCAATTTTAATTTCAAAAAGTCAAATGGCGCTCCTTCCCTTCTGAGCCCTGCTGTACGCTCAAACAGGAGTTTTCCCACTACATATAGGGCATCTGTGTACTCAGGAGAAATTGCACAACAATTTATACGGTGCACTTCCTCCTGTTACCTTTGTGAACATGAAAGATTTGAAGTGAGAGCAACATTTTTGTGGAAAAAAGGAATTTTTTAATTTTCACAGCTCAAAGTTATAAAATACTGTGAAGCACTTGGGAGGTTCAAGGTGCTCACCACACATCTAGATAAATTCCTTGAGGGGTCTAGTTTCCACTGTTTAGGCATATCACCGGTTCTGTAAATGCAACATGGCATCCGCTATGTATTCCAGACAATTTTGCGCTCTAAAATTCATATGGCACTCCTTCCCTTCCGAGCCTTGCTGTGCACAAAAACAGTGATTTCCACCACACGTGGGGTATCTGTGTACTCATGAGAAATTGCACAAGAAATTGTACACTGCATTTTCTCTTGTTACCCCTGTGAAAATGCAAAATTTGGGGCTAAACTATATTTTTTTGTGGGGAAAAAGTAATTTTTTTTCCTTCCACAGTGCTTTAGTTCCTGTGAAGCACATAAAGGGTTAGTAAACTTCTTAAATGTGGTTTTGAGCAGTTTGAAGGGTGCAGGTTTAAAAAAGGTTTAAATGTGATGGGGTCCCTAAAAAAAATGGTTTTGTAAATTTTGTTGGAAAAATAAGAAATTGCTGATAAATGTTGAACTCTTCTAACTTACTATGAAGAAAAATGATGCTTCAAAAATCGTACTGATGTAAAGTAGACATGTGGGAAACTGTATCAACTATTTTATGTGACGTAACTCTTTGGTTTAAGGGCATTAAAATTCAAAGCTTGAAAATTACAAAATGTTTGCCAAATTTCTGATATTTTCACAAAAAAACTCAAAAAATATTGTCCTAAATTTACCAACAACATGAAGTACAAAATGTCACAAAAACAATCTCTTAATCACTAGGATATGTTGAAGCGTCCCAGACTTATTACATCATAAAGCGACACTGGTCAGTTTTGAAAAAATTGGCCTGGTCATGAAGGTGAAAACAGGCTGGGGGATGAAGGGGTTAATATGCTGTGTAATGTGACATCTCACTGTAGCAATGCGCCTTGGACAGATTTCAACAGTTTTCTTTTTCTTTCAAAGTAGCTGTTACCTTAGAAGGCAGGCAGGAGGGGAAGAAGTGGCTCATAAGTGGAGACAGAAGCAGGTTTATATGATAAGATATATTACAATGTTTCTTATATTTGCCTGTACAGTGACCATTTAAGAAGTTGAATAAAATAATAATTCAGATGTACTTCTTTCCTATTACGCTTAGAGAAAATATATAGCTATTTAAATTATCTATACGAATACATATATTAACTAACCGTTCTCGGTCTCTTCGGTTCACAGCTACAAATGCTGCTCGGTCCCATATTCCGTCAAACTTTCCAATGACTGAGCTACAGATGACACAAAACCATTACATTATTCCCCCATTTACACTCTAACAATTTTTTATGTTCAGAAAAAAAAATATTGCTATAAAGCAGTGGTCTGGTGTCCTGTAAGTAAATCTTATGGAGTTAATACTTACGGAGATAGGTCATAGATACTGCAGCAGTACAATGCAATGGTCCCCGATACACTCTGAAAACAAATAATATGGATATTAAAACATGTAAAGAAGGGAATTTTGTTACTTACCGTAAATTCCTTTTCTTCTAGCTCTTATTGGGAGACCCAGACGATTGGGTGTATAGCACTGCCTCCGGAGGCCACACAAAGCAATTACACTAAAAAGTGTAAGGCCCCTCCCCTTCTGGCTATACACCCCCAGTGGGATCACTGGCTCACCAGTTTTAGTGCAAAAGCAAGAAGGAGGAAAGCCAATAACTGGTTTAAACAAATTCTCTCCGAGTAACATCGGAGAACTGAAAACCGTTCAACATGAACAACATGTGTACCCGCAAACAAACCAAAAATCCCGAAGGACAACAGGGCGGGTGCTGGGTCTCCCAATAAGAGCTAGAAGAAAAGGAATTTACGGTAAGTAACAAAATTCCCTTCTTCTTCGGCGCTCTATTGGGAGACCCAGACGATTGGGACGTCCAAAAGCTGTCCCTGGGTGGGTAAAGAAATACCTCATGTTAGAGCTGCAAGACAGCCCTCCCCTACGGGGAGGCAACTGCCGCCTGCAGGACTCTTCTACCTAGGCTGGCGTCCGCCGAAGCATAGGTATGCACCTGATAATGTTTGGTGAAAGTGTGCAGACTCGACCAGGTAGCTGCCTGGCATACCTGTTGAGCCGTAGCCTGGTGTCGTAATGCCCAGGATGCACCCACGGCTCTGGTAGAATGGGCCTTCAGCCCTGATGGAACCGGAAGCCCAGCAGAACGGTAGGCTTCAAGAACTGGTTCTTTGATCCATCGAGCCAGGGTGGCCTTAGAAGCCTGCGACCCTTTGCGCTTACCAGCGACAAGGACAAAGAGTGCATCCGAACGGCGCAAGGGCGCCGTGCGGGAAATGTAGATTCTGAGTGCTCTCACCAGATCTAACAAATGTAAATCCTTCTCATACCGATGAACTGCATGAGGACAAAACGAAGGCAAAGAGATATCCTGATTAAGATGAAAAGAGGATACCACCTTCGGGAGAAACTCCTGAATAGGGCGCAGCACAACCTTGTCCTGGTGGAAGACCAGGAAGGGAGCCTTGGAAGACAGCGCTGCCAGCTCAGACACTCTCCGAAGAGATGTGATCGCTACCAGAAAAGCCACTTTCTGTGATAGTCTAGAAAGTGAAACCTCCCTCAGAGGCTCGAAGGGCGGCTTCTGGAGGGCAACTAGTACCCTGTTCAGATCCCATGGATCTAACGGCCGCTTGTACGGGGGTACGATATGGCAAACCCCCTGTAGGAACGTGCGCACCTTAGGAAGGCGTGCTAAACGCCTCTGAAAAAAGACGGATAGCGCCGAGACCTGACCTTTAAGGGAGCCGAGCGACAAACCTTTTTCTAACCCAGATTGCAGGAAAGAAAGAAAGGTAGGCAATGCAAATGGCCAGGGAGACACTCCCTGAGCAGAGGACCAGGATAAGAATATCCTCCACGTTCTGTGGTAGATCTTAGCGGACGTGGGCTTCCTAGCCTGTCTCATGGTGGCAACGACCCCTTGGGACAATCCTGAAGACGCTAGGATCCAGGACTCAATGGCCACACAGTCAGGTTCAGGGCCGCAGAATTCCGATGGAAAAACGGCCCTTGGGACAGTAAGTCTGGTCGGTCTGGGAGTGCCCACGGTTGGCCGACCGTGAGCTGCCACAGATCCGGATACCACGCCCTCCTCGGCCAGTCTGGGGCGACAAGTATGACGCGGCTGCAATCGGATCTGATCTTGCGTAGCACTCTGGACAAGAGTGCCAGAGGTGGAAACACATAAGGGAGCCGGAACTGCGACCAATCTTGCACTAGGGCGTCTGCCGCCAGCGCTCTTTGATCGCGAGACCGTGCCATGAAGGTTGGGACCTTGTTGTTGTGCCGGGACGCCATTAGGTCGACGTCCGGCACCCCCCCAGCGGCGACAGATTTCCTGAAACACGTCTGGGTGAAGGGACCATTCCCCTGCGTCCATGCCCTGGCGACTGAGGAAGTCTGCTTCCCATTTTTCTACGCCGGGGATGTGGACTGCGGATATGGTGGAGGCTGTGGCTTCCACCCACATCAGAAGCCGCCGGACTTCCTGGAAGGCTTGTCGACTGCGTGTCCCCCCTTGGTGGTTGATGTATGCCACCGCTGTGGAGTTGTCCGACTGAATTCGGATCTGCCTTCCTTCCAGCCACTGCTGGAAGGCTAGTAGGGCAAGATACACTGCTCTGATTTCCAGAACATTGATCTGAAGGGTGGACTCCTGCTGAGACCACGTACCCTGCGCCCTGTGGTGGAGAAAGACTGCTCCCCACCCTGACAGACTCGCGTCTGTCGTGACCACCGCCCAAGACGGTGGTAGGAAGGATCTTCCCTGTGATAATGAGGTGGGAAGAAGCCACCACTGCAGAGAGTCTTTGGCCGTCTGGGAAAGGGAGACTTTCCTGTCCAGGGATGTTGACTTCCCGTCCCATTGGCGGAGAATGTCCCATTGAAGTGGACGCAGATGAAACTGCGCAAACGGAACCGCCTCTATTGCCGCCACCATCTTCCCGAGGAAGTGCATGAGGCGTCTTAAGGAGTGCGACTGACTTTGAAGGAGAGCCTGCACCCCAGTCTGTAGAGACCGCTGCTTGTCCAGCGGAAGCTTCACTATCGCTGAGAGAGTATGAAACTCCATGCCAAGATACGTTAGTGATTGGGTCGGTGACAGATTTGACTTTGGGAAGTTGATGATCCACCCGAACGCCTGGAGAGTCTCCAGTGCAACATTCAGGCTGAGTTGGCATGCCTCTTGAGAGGGTGCCTTGACCAGTAGATCGTCCAAGTAAGGGATCACAGAGTGTCCGTGAGAGTGCAAGACTGCTACCACTGCCGCCATGATCTTGGTGAACACCCGAGGGGCTGTCGCCAGACCAAATGGCAGAGCTACGAACTGAAGATGGTCGTCTCCTATCACGAAGCGTAGAAAGCATTGGTGCTCTGTAGCAATCGGCACGTGGAGATAAGCATCTTTGATGTCTATTGATGCTAGGAAATCTCCTTGAGACATTGAGGCAATGACTGAGCGGAGGGATTCCATCCGGAACCGCCTGGCGTTCACATGCTTGTTGAGCAGTTTTAGGTCCAGAACAGGACGGAAGGAGCCGTCCTTTTTTGGAACCACAAAGAGATTGGAGTAAAATCCTCGCCCCCGTTCCTGAGGGGGGACAGGGATCACGACTCCTTCTGCTCTTAGAGAGTCCACCGCCTGCAGCAGGGCATCTGCTCGGTTGGGGTGTGGAGAGGTTCTGAAGAACCGAAGTGGAGGCCGAGAACTGAACTCGATTCTGTACCCGCGAGACAGAATGTCTGTTACCCACCGGTCTTTGACCTGTGACAGCCAAATGTCGCAAAAGCGGGAGAGCCTGCCACCGACCGAGGATGCGGAGGGAGGAGGCCGAAAGTCATGAGGTAGCCGCTTTGGAAGCGGTTCCTCCATTTGCTTTCCTGGGGCGTGAGTGAGCCCGCCAGGAATCTGAGCTCCCTTGTTCTTTCTGAGTCCTTTTGGACGAGGAGAATTGGGCCTTGCCCGAGCCTCGAAAGGACCGAAACCTCGACTGCCACTTTTTCTGTTGAGGTTTACTTGCTCTGGGCTGTGGTAAGGAAGAGTCCTTACCCTTGGACTGTTTTATGATTTCAGCCAATGGCTCACCAAACAGTCTGTCTCTAGATAATGGCAAGCTGGTTAAGCATTTTTTGGAACCAGCATCTGCTTTCCAGTCCTTTAACCACAAGGCTCTGCGCAAAACCACAGAATTGGCGGACGCCATAGCGGTACGGCTCGTAGATTCTAGGACAGCATTGATAGCATAGGTCGCAAACGCAGACATTTGCAAAGTAAGGGACGCCACTTGCGGCACTGCTGGATGTATGAAAGCATCCACCTGTGCTAAACCAGCTGAAATAGCTTGGAGTGCCCACACGGCCGCGAATGCTGGAGCAAACGACGCGCCGATAGCTTCATAGACAGATTTCAACCAAAGGTCCATCTGTCTGTCGTTGGCATCTTTAAGTGAAGCGCCATCCTCTACTGCGACTATGGATCTAGCCGCAAGCTTGGAAATTAGGGGATCCACCTTTGGACACTGGGTCCAGCGTTTGGCCACCTCAGAGGGAAAAGGATAACGGGTATCCTTAGAACGTTTAGAGAAACGCTTGTCTGGATGAGCGTCATGTTTCTGGATCGATTCTCTGAAGTCAGAGTGGTCCAAAAAAGCACTTAATTTACGCTTGGGATACAGGAAATGGAACTTCTCCTGCTGTGCAGCTGCCTCCTCTGCAGAAGGGGCTGGGGGAGAAATATCCAACAGTCTATTAATTGCCGATATAAGGTCATTAACCATGGCGTCACCATCAGGGGCATCCAGATTGAGAGGGGCCTCAGGATTAGAATCCTGATCACCGTCCTCAGTCTCATCACAGAGAGACTCTTCTCGCTGAGACCCTGAGCAGTGTGATGACGTGGAGGGTCTTTCCCAGCGAGCTCGCTTAGGCTGCCTGGGACTGTCATCTGAGTCAGAGACTTCAGCCTGTGATGCTTGAGACCCCCTTGAAGTACGGATTAGTTCCAACTGAGGGGGACCGGAGAGCATAGACACAGCAGTGTCCATGGTCTGAGTAACTGGCCTGGACTGCAAGGTCTCCAGGATTTTTGCCATAGTCACAGACATTTTATCAGCAAAAACTGCAAAGTCTGTCCCCGTCACCGGGGCAGGATTCACAGGCGTCTCTGCCTGGGCCACTACCACCATAGGCTCTGGCTGACGAAGTGCCACTGGGACTGAACATTGCACACAATGAGAGTCGTTGGAGCCTGCTGGTAGATTAGCCCCACATGCAGTACAGACAGTGTACACAGCCTGTGCCTTGGCACCCTTGCGTTTTGCGGATGACATGTTGCTGCCTCCTCAGAGCAGTACAGGGTGTCCAGCCAAGAAGCGACCTTACAGTGCAACTATATATATATATATATGGTACCAAGAAAAAAGTACACTAATATAACACTGAGGCACTAGTGGGGCCAGCACTAAAGTGCAGCTTACCGCCCGCTTAGGAGCGGGTGTGTGGTCGCCGAAATCCCTTTAGTCTGGGTCTCCCAGAGCCTGCTGCCTTTCCCCAGCCAGACCGCATGTGTAATGGCTGCCGGCGTCCTTGTGGAGAGGGGGGGCGGGCCCTGGGCGTATACAGACGAAGAGCGGGAAGCCTGCTTCCCACTGTGCCTAGTGAGAGGGCTGGAGCATGTAAATAAGGCTCCAGCCCTCGGCGCTGCCAATTGAGCAGCGTCTCTCCCCTACCCTGATTGACAGGGTGGGGGCGGGAACGAAGCGGCGCTAGGCCGCAGAAGCCGGTGGCTAAAGTTAGAAGCGCCGCCGCCGTAAAAGCGCGGTCGGCGCAAAGTCCCCGGCGCACCACAAGTCGCAGCTGCGCCGCCGCTCCAGCAGCGGTCGGCGCAGTAGTTCCCAACATGTAACGTCACTCAGCAAAGCTGCAGTGACCTAACCCCAGCGCACAGCGCTACTGTCCCCGGCGCACTATAACGCTCAGCAAGCCTTGAGAGTGTCCGTGCCTGCCGGGGACACAGAGTACCTGAAAGTTGCAGGGCCTTGTCCCTGAACGGCACTCCCGCTCCAAATCCAGCAGGTTCTCTGGGTCTGTGGATGGAGCCCGGCCCCAGGGCTTGGGGGCCGGCAAGATCCCACTTCCACAGAGCCCTCCAGGGGATGTGGAAGGAAAACAGCATGTGGGCTCCAGCCTCTGTACCAGCAATAGGTACCTCAACCTTACAATCACCACCGCGGGTGAGAAGGGAGCATGCTGGGGGCCCCATATGGGCCCTCTTTTCTTCCATCCGATATAGCCAGCAGCTACTGCTGACTACAAACAGTGGAGCTATGCGTGGATGTCTGACCTCCTTCGCACAAAGCAGAAAACTGGTGAGCCAGTGATCCCACTGGGGGTGTATAGCCAGAAGGGGAGGGGCCTTACACTTTTTAGTGTAATTGCTTTGTGTGGCCTCCGGAGGCAGTGCTATACACCCAATCGTCTGGGTCTCCCAATAGAGCGCCGAAGAAAAGAGGTTTTCCTAAATAATGCTGTCTGACTGCTGTATTAAAATGATTTTGTTTATTTTTTTCCTCAAGATATACCATTCTCTAGTAGACATCACCATGTCCTATATTAAGTTGCAATTTGAAATCAATCCCATTTTTAAGTTCAGTTGAAAATGTATGAACAATGTCAGATATCCTTATCGACTTACAGTAAACGATGATCGTGAACAAATATTCCTAGTAATCCTTGATTCATGATAATATTGAAGTCTAAACGGTCAACCAATCACCTGGCAAATCACAAAATGCTCGTGGGAGGGCAGAACCAACACGTTGCTTCTGTCTCCGCTGCTGCTTCTTATTGTGAAAGACGTTGGCAAGGAGGGGAGATCAAAGTTTTCAATGACACCAGCGCTGCCCCACAACTTCTAGCACTATCCTCAAACAAATAGTCATCACAAGATGGTGATAGAAGCAGTGAGAGACACCAGCACTGCGTGTCTTACTTAGGAGGATTCTATTGAAGGCTGCGCTAGAAACGGTGAGACGGAGCTGCAGTCATCCACTACTTCTGTCTCTGCCACCTGATGAGGTCTTCTTTCATAGTTAGAAGCTATGGTGGCAATTGAGATAGAAGCAGAGTGCAAGCGCTGCACTTGCTTCTCCCATAAAGTCTACCACCAGGAATTCAGGACATGTTCAGAAGGGATGGAGATGCAAGAAACTGTAGTAAGTAATGTCAGCTCCCCCAGTGATGTCCTGTTCCAGGAAAGGTGATAGATGCTGCTGCACGGAAGTGAGTCTCCTGAGAATTTACATTTGAGACTCTTCTGAAATGAAATGTCATAGGAAGTGAAGTAAAAAAAATTCAAAACACAGAATAAATAAATAGAATGATGTGCAGGGTATTGTATATTAAAGCTAATTACAAAAGTGGTTAGGAGTGAAAAGATAGATATCTAGGAAGGCCATTTCACGTTAGTGACCATCCCTTTAATGTCAAATAAAAATTATATATACTGTATATATATTTTAATTAGATGGTTATACGCATAGCTGTTTTTGGTGTTTATGTTTTGATGCATGTTTGATGCAACAATATTTGATATCTGTGGATAGTGTTCATCTTATCTGGAGAACAGACATACTGCAGAATGAGGTCATTGGTATACGTATGCAGGGGCAGAATGATTGCGGTCGCAGTGGTTGCCACTGCGACCGGGCCCGAGGTTTCAGGGGGCACGAAGAACTCAGCGCCTGGATGTAAATTTGCATGTGGACATCCAGCTGAAAAGTATTGCAGCAGAGACCCGTCTAGTCCCTGCACTGCAAATTGCGACATCAAAAGGAGGCAGCAGTCAGCTCTAGGGCTAACACATGTCCCAGCTACTTAAGAAATTGCATATTCACTACTCCCCACGCCCATAATCCCGCCCACCTCTTTCCACTGAAGCCGCTACTGAGAGGTTGGCAGGCTTATGGGCGGGGAGAGCAGTAATAGCAGCACAGTGATCACCGGCCGTCAGCTTTGTGCATCTGCTGTGCGATGGTGTCCAGCCAATCAGGAAATCTGTGATTCCCCCCTGCTGGAGCCCTGACTCTGACAGTGTCTCCTCCAGCATACTACTCTGCCCCTCCCCATCCACGTGGGGAGAAATGCATCTCCTGCACTCACTGCTCCGGAGCCTCACAGGAGTAGGCTCTGCTCCCCGGCACAGACCTTGTGCGGAGTCTCAGGCCCGTGCAGTGAGTGCTGTAGAAATAGATGAAACTTTTGAGAAGAAGATGGTGTCGCCCTCTCCTGCACCGCCATAGCTTTGTAGTCGGCACTAGGAGGAGGGGGAGGCTTCAGAAAAGAACAATGCGACCTGAAGTGAGTACTGGATCTCCTTGAATGATGTCTCTAGCCCCCCTCCCCTCTTCTATCTTCCTATTTGTCCTTACAGCTGCACTCTCCTGCCCCTCCCCCACTGCCCGGTAGCTGATGATATATCTTGCCTCACTGCTGTCCTGTGGCCGGGTCTCCTCATCTTCATGGAGTTTTCTGGTAAACATCCAACTTTCTTATTTCTTTTGTGAATACAGTGTGTATAAAATGCAGACATATACAGTATATAAAACTAAATCTAGTGTATACATCTGCATTTGTGAGAATGTGTACATATGTGACATTTTTAGTGATAAAATTCAGACAGACACCAAAAATCATTAAAAGTACCAAAAAACCCTCTTAAAAATACTAAAACTTGTCTACTATTAAAATAAATGTTTTTCTGTATCCAAAATGACTAAATCTATAATGTTGTTTCTATCACAAATATAATATACACCAAAAAAAAAATGGATGCGGCTATATACCAGGATGGGGGACAAAGATACAAGCATGGGATGGAAAAGCTGGGTGCTGAGGGAAAGAAGCTCTTTCCCATGTTCTGAAAGCTGGGTGCTGAGGGAAAGAAGCAAGTGTCAGCGTAATCATCCTGTACCCAGAGTACCAGGACCCATCGAACTCTAGTTACACCACTTTATGTATGAATAAGGTACTGTAAAATACCGGACCATGAACTAGTTCATGCTATTATTACTATGGCATATAGATGCTTCCAAGCCATAGTTTTCGCAAACTCGCTGGGAGATTTTTCCTGGGGTGTGTGACAAATCTATATGAGAACTTGTGTGAACATAGGCTTACTTGTAAAAGAAAAGATGACTAACCTTAAACACTTTAGCTCCAGGGATCTCATCTACAGTTTCTTCATTATAAGGGATATTTTGTTCAACAAAAAACTCCTTAAGTGCTATTTCACAGACATCAACCCCAACCACATTATGGCCCTTATCAGCGAGCCTACGAGAAAGTATAAGCAATACATTAGAGTTAATAGGGTTGTCCGGTCTACCTCTACAAATCTGCAGTCACATAGTGAGGGATAACCCCTTTAATAAAATTTCTAATAATGTTTCATTCAATTCCTCACTATTATGAGAGATCTGCACGTACCATTTCATATCCACCACCTTGCCACAGAGAGGGAAAAAGATGTTCAGTTTTGTCCTACCATATTGCATCTCATTAATGAACTCTACCAGCAACCTGTGTGAAAAAAAAAAAAAATGAAAGAGGTTGACAATTTATTATAAGTTCATTATACAGTATGTTAAAAGGAAAAATTTCAGGAATGCAAAAAACTTTTCCAAGGGTGCACAGCCGCCATGCAGGACGATTATCACATTGGCATAAAGTTATAAACACTGCACTGTGCAATGTCTCAGCTTTAGATACTTACGGGTGTATTTCCTTTTCATGAAACCCAATATTTTTTATTTCCCATTTGTGCTTCCAGTCGTCATCTGAAAGAACCCGGTCTTGTTTTGTTTCACTGAAATTGGTAGGATTGGACATTATTTGAAGCTGTGAAATAAAAGTGACAATGTAAATAGTAGTTTTAGGGTAATACATTCACATTAATAAACATTAATAAAGCTGGTGGGGACAATAGTCTGACCCATGTGCCAAATACAGGGCTTTTGAGTTTGTGACTTATCTTTGATATGGAATCAGTAGCATATCATCATAGGCTTTCACAAAAGATGTGCAGATGTGAAAAAGCAGAGTTTGTTTTTTACAGTATAGTCACATCTATTAGTATCTGAGTTTATGGTTTAGTAAGTTTTCTGTGAATATAACCAACAACAATCAACACAATGTTTCAAAATAGAAAAATATGTAAAGCACAAATACACTTAACATCATATACATATTTCCCCATCATTGTACAAAAGCACTTGTATATCAACATTTCCAGGAACCACAATTGTTTATCTGAGTTTGAATGACAAGTTAAATCAATCATTTATGGGAGTCCTACTAGAAATATATATACACACACCGCATTTTTCGGATACATTTTTTTCTCCCAAAAATTTGAGAGGAAAATGAGGGGGTACGTCTAAGGCCTAAGACACACGGCATGAAAATCGGAGCGAGTGGAATGCGATAAAACATCACATTCCACTCGGACCAATATTAGCCTGTGTGTCAGCACCCATGAACGATTATTTTCTCAGCCCTAATCGGACCGAGAAAACAATCGAAGCATGCTACGAGTGTAATGCATTCCTGGTTTCTCTCGCACCCATTCAAGTCTATGGGTCGAGAGATAAATCGCACTGCACTCGCAGTACACTGGTGTACGCGAGTGCAGGGCGAGAATGGCAATAGCCAGCAACGGAGGAGAGAGGGAGATCAATCCCTCCCCTCCACAGTGCCGGCCTGCCCCCCGCAGCTGATCATGCGATCGGACCTCAGTCGCAGTGACACTCGCATGACACCCGGCTCCCGCTATGCTGTCAGCGTGAGTCAAGTGTCATGTAAGGATCGCATTAGTCCCCCATGTGGCCCCGGCCTTACAGTGAAGGAAATAATTATTTGATCCCTTGCTGGTTTTGTAAGGTTGCCCACTGACAAAGTCATGAACAGTCTATAATTTTAAGGATAAGTTAATTTTAACAGTGAGATAATATCCAAATAAAATCCAGCATATCACATTGTATAAATTATATTAATTTATTTGCATTTTGCATAGAGAAATAAGTATTTGATCTGTGACAGACCACTTAGACGGTCCTAATCAACTCATTACCTGCATTAAAGTCAGCCATCTTAAATTGTCACCTGTATGAGACTCATGTCCATAGACTCAATTAATGGGATCTTTTCCACTTGTTATTTTCTGGTGCGAGTATGATCCGATAAAGAAATCGGATTGCACTCAGAACAGTGTTAATCTATGGGACAGTGTCCTCTTTTCTTTTATTGCTCCAAGTGATTGGATCACAATTATTAATGTTTCAGTGTATTCAACTTCCTAAGACCTGACCATGCTAAAATTTAGACTTGGGTTAATCTCTACGACAGAGTCCCATTCTTATATTTTTTAAATGATTCTTTGCAGAGTTTTTCCACAACAGTCTAAAATTTTGTAAACAGTACAGTGCAACACACACACACACACACAAAATGCATAAAGGACATGCGTTTGACATGGCTGCAAAAGGGCCACGTTTACTTAAAATCTTTAGGTGAGGCAAAAAAAAAAAAAAACATCCAAAGTTACATTTGTTAGAATAGCTTTTCAGCGCCAGAGTAGCAAAAAAGGCTTGTTATTTTTGTCAACACAAGTTAAAGGGAACCTGTCACTATGTTTTTCCCTTATAAGCTGCGGCCACCACCAGTGAGCCTTTATATACAACATTCTAGAATACTGTATATAAAAGCCCAGGCCAATCTGTAGAATGTAAAAAAAACACCTTTATTATACTTACCTGGGATGGCCTTCGGGTGCCGCTGCTTTCAGATCCAGTGCCTCCTCCATCTTATGCGATCGCCGTCCTCCTTCCCAGCCCCGTGTGCATGTCACTCCTCCACATGCACAATTTGATCTGTCCTTCAAAAGGGCAGGTCAAAGTATTGTAGTGCACATGCAGTCTTGATCTTTCCACAACCCTGTGCATTACACTATCTTGCTCTGCCGTAAGCAGGGTATATTAAAATGCGCATGCACAGGATAATGCACCACATAATGGTGGACTCTGTGTGGATGACGAAGGACGCGTCATACACAAGGGGCGGGGAAGGAGGACGGTGACTGCGCAAGATAGAGGAGGTGCTGGACCAAAGCAGAGACGCCCATCGGACCCGACCACCCCCTGGGTGAGTATAATAAAGGTATTTTTTACGTTCTACAGAGTGGCCTGCGCTCTTATATACTACAGCTACAGCTCATAAGGTAAAAACCTGGTGATAGGTTCCCTTTAAGCTGATCATAGGTATAAGATTAAAGGGAACCTGTTAGGTTCCTTATGTGTTCTAACCTAGAATCAGGGTGATGTGTGGCCTAGTAACCCCTTCCTACCCATCCCAGTATTGTAATAGTGTGTAATATGAATGTATAAAATGTTTTATTACTTATGTGTTCCCTATGTAAATGAGCAGGGGCTCTAGCCGCCTGGGCGTCACAGGGGCGTCCCCTGGGCGTCACATCGCTCTGTGGGCATTTGAATGTTTTCCATGGTATCACGCCCCTGTGGGCGTGATACCATGAATTTACATGAGCGACATCCCAGTCGCTCCCTTAGATCCCGCACGTGCGCACTTACCATACCCGCAGCCTTCTTATCCGGTTCTTGCTACTCGGCTTCAGACAGGCACTGTGCATGCTCAGAAGACTACTGCGGTTGCGGTCATGCACTGTCTCGGCTGTTTACTTGCCGAGCTCTGCGCATGACCGGAACCGCAGGAGTCTTCTGAGCATGCACAGTTCGCGTCTGAAGCCGGAGTAGCAAGAACCGGATAAGAAGGCTGCGAAAATGGTAAGTGCGCACGTGCGTGATTTCAAGGAGCGACGGGGACGTTGCTCAGGTAAATCCATGGTATCACGCCCACAGGGGTGTGATACCACAGAAAACATGCAAACGCCTACAGGGCGATGCGACGCCCAGGGGACTAGAGCCCCTGCTCATTTACATAGGGAACACATAAGTAATAAATCTAAATATGAAGTAAAATATAATTTATGAATAAAAAAAAATAAATAAGAAATAAAAATGAGAAGAAACTCAACAAACCTGAACATAAATAAGCACAGCAAGGCATTTTGACATTGCAGTGCACATGTTCATTCTTTCTACCATTTTTAAAGCACTTTTGTGGAGAATTTCAAGTACTGTATAATCTGCCTGAAAAAGGCACTGCGTGCCCATAATCTTAGTAAGAGGATACTTCTCTAGTATTCCCTGTTACACTTTGCCCTGCTTTTTCAGCACAGTAACTATACTGGTTTACTTACTTTACTTAACCCCTTATCAACCACTGCTCATAGATTATTGTCCGAAAATCCCCAGTACTAATGAATTTCACATAATAGAAGGTCATCCAACAATATTATTACAAAATATTATGTGCAAATCTTGTACTGAGTGCACAATCACCAACAATTAGGATTATATTTCCAAAATGCCATCTTGGGCAGGAGTTCATACACATTGCCATGAGACTGGGATTCATCAGTGGTAAACAGTCAATCCATCTTGTGCTACCACAAAGCCCAGCAATGACATCATATATTTATAGAGGGTGCACCTATGCTACTGACATGCAACACATAAACCAAACTGACATCACATCAGTTGTACTGACATCACCTATTGCCACCGCAATTCACCTATTCAAATTATATCAATAGATTAGTCCTGCGCATGCACCAACATATCAACATGGCAGATGTCAAGCACAATATAAAACGCTTAAAAAAAAAAAGCCACACGTGCACCAAAAATATAATGTACAAATGAAGGTCATCAATAAAAAGTGCTAAACTAAAAAATATTGGCATGCGCTTGGAAATAAAGTACAGAGAAGGAGAGAGAAGATGGTGTGGTATTTGTATAAATGTGAGTTAAGGGGGTTGGACAGAAGTGGACAGCACAGCTTAAACGGAACTTGTAATATGAAAAAAATCTATTAAAAATTACAGATATGATGTTAGTTTGCAGGTTAATAGTTCTGAACCTTCCCAGTGCCTGCACTTAGAGCCCCGCTGCTGAGAGGAAACAAACTTTACTCCTCCCAGAAGCGTTCGGCTTCCAGCCAAATGGATGACGCCGACACGGGTTAATTCACTGTTCAGTGTATCGTAAGTGGCGATTGTAACCGCAACCCCAGCAGTGACTAACAATTATGTCACACTTCCACTGCAACTAACAAATTAGCGCGATATATATGTGGATAATATATATATATTATATATATATATATATTATAATAGATATTATACATTACTTTGTTACCCTGTCAAAAAAATAAAAGACTACATGTGTACAAGCTGTGAGAATTTAGATGAGCTACAGCTGATCAGTGACCACAAGAAACCTCATGTTTAGCAAGTGGTTGTCAACGCTATGTCAGCAGCACCTCTCACTGGTTCAGCTGATTACATTTATATTAATTATAGGGAACCTGTCACCAGTTTTTTCCCTATTAAACCAAAAAGATCACCTTCTGCAGCTCCTGGGCTGCATTCTAGGAAGGTGCCCCTTGTTGCTGACCCCCCTTGCAGACCCCTAAAATAACTTTATAAAATCTTACCGTTTCCTATGCAAATGAGTTTGGTTGGCCAGATGGGCGGGCTCTAATTCGGCTCCTGTCCCCCCTCCTACCGTTGTTCGCCGTCCCCCGGTCATGATTTACATGGATGACGCCGCCCCTGTCATCGTCCACGCTGCTGGAGTCTCGCGCAGGTGCATTTTGCTGTGCCCCTATTGCGCGGCTGAACGTAAAGTTTCCCTTGCGTGACCGCCGGTGATGTAGTTGCGCAGGCGCGAGATTATGGGCGGGTACGAGGATGATGCTGGTGAGGTCGTACACAGCGCTGCTCATACTCACGCCTGCGCAACTACATCACTGGCGCAAGGTAAACTATGCTCAGCCCCGAAATAGGGACACAGTGAAATGCCCCTGCGCGAGAGTCCAGCAGCGTGTACGATGACGGGGGCGGAGTCATCCATGTAAATCATGACTTGGGGATGGCGAACAACGACAGGAGGGGGGACAGGAGCCGAATTAGAGCCCGCCCATCTAGCCAACCAAACTCATTTGCATAGGAAATGGTAAGATTTTATAAAGTTATTTAGGGGTCTGCAAGGGGGGGGGGGTTCAGCAACAAGGTGCACCTTCCTAGAATGCAGCCCAGGAGCTGCAGAAGGTGATCTTTTTGGTTTAATACGGAAAAATTGGTGACAGGTTCCCTTTAGTGTGTAAAGGGTCTCATTTACAATCTGATTACTAATTTATCCTGTAAATAAATATTTCTAGCTCAAAACACGTTGGAATTTGTAAGATATGCTTTGGAGTTGTTGCTAAAATATGTTTTTAAGAACATATAAAGTATATAGATTGTAAGCTTTCGAGCAGGGCCCTCATTCCTACTGTAGCTGTTGAATTATGTACTATTTTGTTTTGTATTTGTCTATACAACCCCCACCGGATCGTAAAGTGCTGCGGAATATGTTGGCGCTATATAATTAAACATAATAATAATACTAATTATTATTTTAAGCCTTTAACCACAAGTGCTTAAACAGTATACTGCCTTTTTTGTATCTGATTATTCACTTGATTAATATATCCATTTCTAAACTAACTAAATCATCTGCTTTTAGCTCCCTGGTCCAACAGAACCAAGAGAGCTTGTAAAAAAAAAAAAAAAAGAAACCCAAAAAAAGGTTACTTTTTTGTTATAGCTTACTTTATGCTAAAAATTGCATTCAATATGGAACGTTACATTTACTACTCTCATTCCGGCACTACAAAATATAATATTTTGCAATATTCTGAAACATCATTAGATATGTTAGTCTTTTAGAAAAAAAATATCTCTAAAGGAGACCTCCTATAATCTCCACAGCGTCCTGCTCTTACCTGTGAATTAGTTTCCAGCCGATTACTCTTTGGTAGACAACAAATGACAAGACGCTTTAAGTTGAAAGCTTGATCCCTCCTCCCTCCCCTTGGAATGTATGTTAGTGAGCAAGTCACCATGAATAATCACTTTACAGTATTCCCATTTGGCAGCCTGTAGAACAATATTTGCAACTAACTCTAATTTAACCCATTTACCACCCAGCGATTTTCTGTTTTTTCTCATCCAAGAGCCATATTTTTTTTTATTTTCCATCAATATAGCCATATGAGGGCTTGTTTTTTTGCGGAACAAATTGTACTTTTGCATGACACAATTCATTCTGCCCCTTATTGTACTGGAAAACGGGGGGGAAAAGATCCAACTGCGGTGAAACTGCAAAAAAAAAGTGCAATTGTCCTGTTGTTTTTTGGATCTTTTTAACTTACCATGTTCACTATATGGTAAAACTGAACTGACCAGGCAGCATGATTCCTCAGGTTGGTATGAGTTCGTAGATACAAAACATGTATTCTTTTATTTTTATCTTAGTGGCAAAAAAAAAATTAATCAGAAGTTTGTATATTAAAAAACAAAATAAAGAAAGAATTAAAAAAAAAAATTGCTCTTTTCTCTACCATTTTCCGAGACCGGTAGCATTCTCATTTTTCAGGATCTGGTGCTCAGTGATGGCTTATTTTTTGAGTCTTGAGATGACTGTTTTAACCATACCATGTTTGGGTAGATGCGATATTTTTATTGCCTATTACTGCATTTTAATCCAATGTTAGGCGACAAAAAAAAAAAAAGTATTTCTGGCGTTTTTATTTTTTTCTTGCTACGCTGTTTATCATTCAGATTAACTCATTTTATATTTTTATAAATCCGGCGTTTCTGAACCCAGCAATACCAAATATGTTTTTTTTTTTTTATTATTTTCAATTGGGGAGTGAACTTTTAGTTTTTTTTTAAAAAAAAATGTAAAATTCAAAAATTTTTAAAAATCAAAAAGTGTTAATTTTTTTATTGACTTTACTAGTTCAATTAGGAGACTTTATGCCTGCACGATCCAATCGCTTCTGCTGATCAGAGAGGTGCTTCAGCATTGCTCTGATCAGCAGAAATACTAATCTCCTGTGAATGCCGGCGCTCAGCCAGCATTCACAGCAAGCATGTCCTGACAGCGACAAGGGTCATCAGCAGACTTGTGTGGTGAATAATGTAGGCTCGCCGCGTGAGGGAGGGAGGCAACCTAGAATGTATATGTATGTCCTAGGTCGTAAAGGGGTTAAAAGGCATCTCGAACCTTCTTAGTACAATATGTCACATGCTGGTATAATATTATCCCATCCTAATCCCCTCCATGGTATAATGTGACCCATCCTGGGTCTATCCCTGGTATAATGTGCCCCTACTGGGTCCATCCTTGGTATAATGTGCCCCTACTGGGTCCATCCTTGGTATAATGTGCCCCTACTGGGTCCATCCTTGGTATAATGTGCCCCTACTGGGTCCATCCTTGGTATAATGTGCCCCTACTGGGTCCATCCTTGGTATAATGTGCCCCATCAAGGTCGCCTTCCTGGTTTAATGTGCTCCTTCCTGGACCCAAACCTGGGATAATGTGCCACATTTTTGTCCAACACATTTGGACGCTATTGGTCTCTGATTGGCCAATGGTGTGTATTGCATCATAGGGAGAAGCACGATTGTCAATGGTGTCGGTAGGCCCCCCCCCTCCACCTCTGTACCTTGGTGCAGCTGCACTGACTGCAGCGGCTATACAGTATGTCCAACCTTGGCTCATAGGGTTATATCTATTATTGTATATACAAATGATCACAAAGGAATACTAGCCCATATACATTGTCTCTAAAACATAACTTTAACTTGACTTAAAAGGGAATCTGTCCACAGGTTTTAGCTATATATTCTGAGGGCAGCAAGAGGTAGGGGCTGAGACACTGATTTCATCGACGTGTCACTTATTAGACTGTGTTTTGTTGTTTCAATACAATTAGTGTTTTATCAGCAGAATCCTTATACAACCATGCCCCTAAAAGGTGGCTTTACATGCTACGACATCGCTAAAGCGATCTCGTTGGGGTCACGGATTTTGTGATGCACATCCGGCCGCGTTAGCGATGTCATTGCATGTGACACCTATTAGTGATTTTGAATCGTTGCAAAAACGTTCAAAATCGCTAATCGGTGACATCCCCCTGTGGAGACACGGGGCTCAGTGGGTGCTCTTGTCCACTGAACCGGCCGCCTTTATAAAGACAGCGTGGCTCAGGGCTCATCCCAACTGAACGCACGACCTCCTTAACCGAGGGCGGAACACTACTCAGACAACACAGGGTGAGGGAATCACAATATTAAGACTTTATTGGATCCCCAAACAATTAACAGCACATAGCACATAACCAGCAAGACACACAAATGTAACAGGCAACAGAGTCTCACCCTTCCGCTGGCTCACCAGGGAATTAGAATGTCCATGCCTCAGAGGTTCCAGGGTTATTTAATCCAATCCAGCAGCACCCCGCTTTTGGCGGGCACCCAGCGAGAATGGAATAACGCCAGATTTAGGAAGCTGGCTGAGGTCTGCAAAGTCTGTACCAGGTGACTGGATTGTCCCTACCTGGGTTTCCTTCTTAAGTAGTCTCTGGTTTGACGTCATGTAGCCAAGTGTTCCTCTAGTCGGAGCCAAAGTCCCTAGACCGAGTCCACAAGGTATCCTGATCCTCTAGCCAGCTGCTAAGAGCTTAGACTGGATCATGCAAAATCCATCAACCACCTGGTGACTCCAAGAAGTCACCTTTTATAGCCATAGCCTTCACTTAGGATAAACTGTGCCTTTATCGGATTGGTTGTACAAGGTTGCTTCTCTTATTGGATGAATTTCAAGCTGCATGGATAATGTTCATTTAGGCTATATGCGCACACTGCGTCTTTTTGACGCTGCGTTTGTGCGTTTTTGGCTGCTAAAAACGCACCTGCGCCGAAAAAACGCATCAAAAAACGCATGCGTTTTTGCCGCGATTTGGTGCGTTTTTGGCTGCGTTTTGCTGCGTTTTTCAAATGCATTGCATGGGCGGAAAACGCAGAAAAACGCAGGAAAGAACTGACATGTCCATTTTTTTTTTTTAACTCAAAAACGCAGGTAAAAAAAAGCAGATGTGTGCGGACAGCAAAAATGAAAACTCAGACTTTGCTGGGGAAGCAAAGTCCTGCAGTTTTGAGGCCAAAAACGCACCCGAAAAACGTGCAAAAACGCCGCGAAAAACGCACTGTGCGCACATAGCCTTAAAATTATGTGGATAGAAAGACTGAGAATATCTACATGTAGTCTGCAAGTCACAGACAAGACAATGGCTACTAAGGTAATTTACATTAGATTAGCAATACACAATTACAGTACAATGATTGCTCCGAAGGGTCTGGTCCCAAACAATAGTTTAGCAAACATGAGTTAACACACAGAAGAACAATACGTCTGGGTGAATTTTAAGAAACTTTAACCCATGCTAGGCACTGAGTGTCCATGTCGTCACACCCCCCCAATTCCCAATTATCGTTGCTGCTGCAGTAACGATGTTGTTCCTCGTTTCTACGGCAGCACACATCGCTATGTGTGACACCGCAGGAACGAGGAACCTCTCCTTACCTGCGTCCCGCCAGCAATGAGGAAGGAAGGAAGGAAGGAAGGAAGCAGGTGGGCGGGATGTTCGTCCAGCTCATCTCCGCCCCTCCGCTTTGATTGGGCGGCCGCTTAGTGACGTCACGATGATGCCGAACGCACCTCCTTCTTGAGGGAGGGATTGTTCGGCAGTCACAGCGACGTCGCAGAGCAGGTATGTGCGTGTGACACTGCCGTAGCGATAATGTTCGCTACGGCAGCGATCACCACATATCGTTACAACAACGGGGGCGGGTGCTATCACGCTCGACATCGCTAGCAATTGTTAGCTATGTCGTAGCATGTAAAGCGGCCCTTACTCTGCATAGCAGCTCACTGTCAATATACATTATTCACAGAAAGCTGTGGTGCGGGTTAGCTTTCTGAGTTCTACTACATCTAATATGTGCTGTACCCAGTAAACTAAGTGATACATTGTTGGAATCAGGGTCTCTTTTAAAACACTATGCTGCTATTAGATGAATTAGATCAGGCAGCAAAACCTGGACATTCCCTTCAACACCACAAACAAAATCTTTCCTGACAAACGTTCACTTTGAGCATCCTGAAGAGTGCACTGAATTCAGAGTTTGGAGTTCCCTTGGACTCTTTTTGGGAAACCCAACAAATCATATTTTCGCTCACTAATAATTTTCAATGTATTCTAAAGATTATCCAGAGCCTATTTCACTCCTTATAACATCACTGATTTTTCCAATGATACTTTACTTACACCTTCCTCCCCCATCGGCACAGAAGAACAAAGTGACAGGCTTCATTCTGGATCCTGTTTTTCAGGACTTCAGATAGGAGCCCCAATGGAGCCACTGGCATGTGACTCAGCTTTAGTGGAACCTTCAACTTTAAAAAGCTGTGTCAGAGTCTGGTCTAAATCAGTGTCTGAAGATTTGTATTGAAGAAGGCTGCCAGCCTCTAGTCGCATTCTGGCCGGGAGTGTGCATATCAAATACTCAAGGCCACGTGACCACCATTCCAGACTCTAAAACCAACGAATCCTCAGACCATGCAGTGCATGCAATGTGAAGATTCATAGGTCAGTCACATAAAGTGACTGCAGACTTATCGATTAAGACTGGACAACCCCAGGGCCGGCTCCAGGTTTATGTGAGCCCTGGGCGAAAGAGTCTCATTGGGCCCCATCTACACAGATACATACACATACAGGCATACGTAAAACATACCGTACTTCAAGAGAAATTCCCAAAAACACAAATAGACATAAATCTAGACAGTCATATACACTGACATACATAGATACACATCATACATGCACACACACATTTTTATATATTTATACTGTATATTATATTTCTAATATTGGGAAGCCGGCAACAGCCTCATTCACCTCCCTGCTTGTCTAACAGACATTGCCGCACAGAGCACACTACCACTGCTATATATACACATCACAAGAAAGGCTGGGGACATACACATTACTGAGGAAAGGGGTATATAGCAATAGGGGGCATACCGCTCTAGAGGAGGGCAGTGAATCTGAGGTGGGGGGAAAAACAGCTGTGAAATGGGGGGGTGACATGCAGCTCTGGGGTGGGAAGGGGGGGGGAATACAGCTCTGGGGGGTATATAGCACCTGGGTGGAGGGGACATACAACTCTGGGGGTATAGTAGTATGCAGCCCCCATATAGTGTTATGAAGCCCACATTGTCCTCCCTATAGTGTTATGTAGCCCCCATATGCACTATGCAGCCCCCATATACCACAATGCAGACTCATATAGCATTAGGCACCTTCATGTAGTATACAGCCCACATATAGCACAATGCAGACCCAGATAGCATTAGGCACCCTCATGTAGTATACAGCCCCTATATACCACAGTTCAGAGCCAGATAGCAGTAGGCACCCTCATATAGTATATAGCCTGTATATAGGAGAGCCTGTATATGGCACAGTGCAGAGCCAGATAGCAGTAGGCACCCTCATGTAGCATAAAGTGATTAATACTCACTTCTCGTTCCCCCGCTGCTCTGGTCTCCTCGGCGCGTCCACTGCTGTCGCTCGCTCTGACCTCACTGCAGGCGCACAGTGATGATGTCACCGCACTCCGCTGCAGCGCTATCAGAGCGCCGACAGTCACAGCGGGGAGAATGATGAGTGGGAGCGCGCCGCACACTCTCATCATTGCTCTCAATTGTATCGGCAACTGCGATGCCAATACAATTGAAAGCGTGATCCTCGGCGCCGGGGGAAGGGGGCGGTGACAGCACGGGCACTGGGCCCCCCTGAGCAGCAGTGCGCCACTCCTGCCACCGCGAGTGGGCCCTCCCGGCAGTTCAGGGCTCCGGCATTTGACCCCGGACAACCCCCTTATTCATGCCACACACTACGAAGTAATTATGTAAGGCTATTGGAAAGATTCCACAGTAAGTCCACTGGGGCAGATCCACACAAAATTGTGATAATTTTGTTGTTGATTTCTCTGTGGACTACATTTAAAAAACAACAACTCATTTATCCTTCTGCTCCTAGCAATGTTTCCATGCCAGTGCCGGTTTAGCTTGGTCCTCTGATGTTCGATTCCTTGTGACTGCTATAGCCTCTGATTGGTTAGAGCGGTCACATAAAAAGGATCATCACCACAGGAGGCTCTAATGCACAAAGATCTGCATGAAAACACTGCCAGGGCGAAAAAATTGCCAACAAAGATGACTTTTTGTTGGTGGACGTGTAGATCTTGTAGTGGATTTACAGGTAATCAGTAAACTGGATTTATTGCAGGTTTGACGTGCACTTTGAACATGTTTTGCCCACAGCATAAATTGACATGCGCGAGTGTCTGCACAGAAAATACTCGCAGTTTGTGGATGCAAGATTTTAAATTATTCTCATCCACTTTGCTGCTACTGTAAAACATTGAGGATTTTTACTCCCAAAAATCTGAATGGAAAATCCGAAACAATTCCGCTATTGGTGAACACAACAATAAGTCCTCCAGCACGGGCTCTGAAAAACTGTTAGTTCTCTGCATTAAGTTATCAATCACTACTAAGTAGTTATTAAAAGGAGTTAGCAAGTAATTTAAAAAAAAAAAAGCGGTGGAAAAACATAAAAGCGTCTGTTCTCACCTGCTCTCTTGGCAGTAAAACCCACTGAGTATGACCTAATCTAATGTATAATGTTCTTCTGTCAACTCTACTGTCTTGTCAATTAAGTAATTCATGTTATTATTTAAGTTGTGCTGCTGTGATACCATAATTTCCCACAGGATCAATAAAGCTTATCGTAAAAACAGCATGCCAGTGATTCCTTTTCTAGGAAGCTTCCACGACAGCACCACAGGATGTTGCCTTCCCACCATAATAGGCACAGGAAACACAAAGAGGTTAAGTAGCCCTTCCCCATCTCCTATCCTCAGCGTTTTTGTCAAAGACCGCACAGTATGGCCTCTTTCACACATCAGTGTGTCATCAGTGTTTGGATGCCAAAACCAGGAGTGGAACTTACAGAGAAGAACTATAATTGAAAGATTGACACCTGTTCTGTGTTTTGGAGACACTCCTGGTTTTTACATCCAAATACTGATGACACACTGATGCAAAATACTGACATGTGAAAGAGGCCTATGGGTAAGTTCACACAGTGCGTTTTTCGGGTGCGTTTTTGCTCAGAAAACTGCATGACTTTTCTTCCCCAGCAAAGTCTATGAGTTTTCATTTTTGCTGTCTGCACACAGCGTTTTTTTTAGCTGCGTTTTTGTGGTGCCCACAAAAACGCAGCATGTCAATTATTTTTGCGTTTTTCACTGCGTTTTCCACCCATTGAGTTCAATGAGATGTTCAAAAACGCAATAAAAACAGCAAAATTACAAATATAGCTGCGTTTTAGTGCGTTTCTATTACTAAAAACGCAGCTATAAACGCAAGGTGTGGGTAGTAAAGTGACATGTACAGGAAGAGGATTCCTTCTGTCAGTAAATACAGAAGCGTGAATCCTCCCGATACCGTCACCGCCGCTTCCATTTCCCGCCCGGTGCCATGTCCGCTCCCGTGCAGGAGGTGGAAGCGGCTGCTAAATCAAAAGTGAACAGTAGAAAAATGTCATACTCGCCTGTCTGCAGACTTCCGGTGCCATGTCTGCTCCCAGCTCCTCTCCCGGTCCCACCACCTCCGCTCCGGCTGTGTGCCGGCTCCCAGGCACGTACGATAGCTGCATGACCTGGCCGTGAGGACCTGGCGGTGATCACCTGATGCAGTCACCTGACGCATCAGCTGATCGTAAGTATCGCGGTGACGCCGGATTTTACCGCCGAGTGACTGAATCCCCGGCGCTTGCAGTCAGTTCATGACAGCTGAAGACAGGCCGGGGTGATCTCCGGAGTTCAGGTGAGAGCACCGAAGATTAGCCCGGGATGTCTGCATCTGTCATGAACTGATTCGCAAGTGCCGGGGAATCAGTCACTCGGCGCTCGCTGTAAAGTCCAGGCTGCACGCCAGAGCTCAGGTGACAGCTCCGGAGTGCAGTGCAGGTACCTGAATCCAGACCTGGCATTACTGGAGATTCCTCCAGTAGCCAGTCCGACGCTGCACAGAAGTGTTTTTTTTTTTTGCACTGATGCATCAGCTGATTGTATAAAAGCAGTTTATACAATCAGCTGATGTGTCGTGTGATTCAGGCCTTGAACCTGACACATCATCTGATCGCTTTGCCTTCCAGCAAACCGATCAGATGATATTGGATGCGGATTGGATGGCGCGGGACCCATGACCCAGGATTACTGTGGAGAGGGTTCTTTATTTCAATAAACATGGAGTCACTAATTGTGTTTTTATTTCTAATAAAAATATTTTTCTGTGTTTTTTTTTTTTTATCTTTACTAGAAATTCATGGTGGCCATGTCTAATATTGGCGTGACACCATGAATTTCGGGCTTAGGGCCAGTTGATAATATACAGCTAGCCCTAACCCCATTATTACCCAGCGAGCCACCCGGCATCAGGAAGAGTTGGATACAGCGCCTGAAGATGGCGCTTCTATGAAAGCGCCATTTTCTGGGGTGGCTGCGGACTGCAATTCGCAGCGGGGGTGTACAGAAAGCTTGGGCACCCTGCGCTACGGATTCCAATCCCCAGCTGCCTAGTTGTACCTGGCTGGACACAAAAATTAGGCGAAGCTCACGTCATTTTTTTTTAATTATTTCATGAAATAATTAAAAAAAAAAAAAAAAAAAAAAAAAAGGGCTTCCCTATATTTTTGGTTCCCAGCCGGGTACAAATAGGCAGCTGGGGGTTGGGGGCAGCCCATACCTGCCTGCTGTACCCAGCTAGCATACAAAAATATGGTGAAGCCCACGTCATTTTTTTTTTGTTTGGGGGGGGGGGGGGGCGCAAAGAAATCCTGCATACAGTCCTGGAAGGAGGATGCTGAGCCTTGTTTGTAGTTCGACAGCTGCTGTCTGCTCTCTTGTATACACTATTGGATGGAGGATGCTGAGCCTTGTAGTTCTGCAGCTGCTGTCTGCTCTCCTGAATCCACTAGTGGATGGAGTATGCTGAGCCTTGTAGGTCTGCTCCCTCTGACTCTTCCTCCAGCATACAGTCCTGGATGGAGCATGCTGAGCCTTGTAGTTCTGCAGCTGTCTGCTCTCCTGCATACACTAGTGAAGAATGAAGAACATATGGAAGAAGGAAATGACAGACCTTTTTTTTTTCTCAACAATCTTTAAATGGCAATGTTCACTGATAAAAAAAAAAAAAAAACCCGCAGAAAAACACAGTGAGCAAAAACGCAGCAAAACGCAGCCATAAACGCACCAAAACGCGGTAAAAATGCGTGCGTTTTTTAAAGATGCTGCGTTTGTGCATTTTTAGCGCTAAAAAACGCACAAAAACGCAGCGTCAAAAAAACGCAGTGTGTGCACATAGCCTATGAATGCTCAACATATAACAACTGAAAGGGTGGGAAATTACCTGTCCTGACATGGAGAGTTCCTAGAAAAGGAATTGCCAGTGAGTTTAATTCTATTTTCTCCCCTCACACTCCATGACAGCACCACAGGAGGAATACCAAAGAAGAAAACATTTTAGAGAGGGTCAATTGCCTGAAGGACTTCTTTCCCAAACACTAAATCCGTTTAAGGCTACGAGTACGCTGCGGTTTTTGCCGTGTTTTTTTATGCTGTTTTGTTGCCAGAAAGTTGTCACTTTTGACTTCTCAGCAAAGTCTATGAGAATTCAGATTTGCTGTGCGCAAGTTGCAGTTTTTTTCTGCAGTTTGTCACAAACGTCTGACAAATTAACTGCAGCATGTCAGTTTTTTTTGCATTTTGTCCCTGCGTTTCTCATTAGTAATGGGAGGACTCGCAAATTAATCCACTGCCCACTTGGGGGTCGATGGGGGATTGATCCCTAGTATCTATCCTGATGTCGGTCTCCATATAATCTATGGGAACCAGAATTTGGCACAAAAGGGGTAGGAGCAAGCGCGCGATACTTACCGAGTCACCGCCGCAGCTGTACACTGCAGCGGCCGCTCATTCACTTCCTGGACCGCTCATTAACTTAACTGAATATGCACTGCTTTCTCCGCCCACCGGCATCTGTGATTGGTTGCAGTTAGATGCACGCTGAGTGACAGCTTGTCTGATGCTTCCAATAATAGATCCAGTCTGCGGGTCTATCGTACAGTAAAATAAATAAAAATTGGAAAATAGGCATAGGGTCCTCCCATATGATGATACCCAGCACAAATAAAGGCTACAGGTACAGGCTGCAGCCCCAGCTGTGCGCTTATTTAGGCAGTGTATCAAAATAGGCTTTTTTTTTTTAATTGAAAAAATAAATAAATGGCATGCAGGCACACCAATTTTGATACCCAGCCAAAAGAAAGCCAGACAGCTGGTGGCTGTTATTCTAAGGCTGAGGAGACCCATGGTTATTGGGAGCTCCCCATCCTAAAAATAGCAGCCTGCAGTCGCCCAGAATTGTCGCATCCATTAGATGTGTCAATCCCAGCTCTTCCCGTTTGCCCTGGTGCAGTGGCAATCGGGAATAATAAGAAGTTAATGGCAGTCCACAGCTGCTACCAAGCCCTATATTAGTAATGGGATACATCTATGAGACTCCCCATAATTAGTCTGTAAGTGAAAAGAAATAAACAAACATAAAAAAATCCTTTATTTATTAAAGACAAAAAAAAAACCCAACTCTCGTTCACTACTTTATTAACCCCCAAAACACCACTTATGAGGTCCCATGACGATTACAGATGTGCTACATCTGAATTCACACCGAGAGGCCATAGAACATGACTGCACGCTGTGAGGTTCAGGCAGAGACTGAGTGAGACATGCAATGAGTGATGGTGCCACTCAGGTTAGGCACTGCCACAGCTGGAGGTTCCCACAGTCCTCCACCTGTGACTGCATGTAACTTAACCTCAGATGACTTCAGTGTAAAAAGAAATTACATAACACGAAATGTGTGCACAGCAAAGTCGTTTTGGCATTATGTTCATTTTATGGGACACTTCGACAGGTGGATTATGGGCAGAATCTACACGAAAAAGACATCGGCTGCACATAGCATAAAGAGAAAGTAGCCAACCTCTTTCTTGTGCATCAGTGGATATATGTACTAATAAAAACGCACAGCATTTTTGATTCATCTGTATACCTACAGTGTGAAAAGTAAGTATTTGATACATTGCTGATTTGCAAGTTTTCCCACCTACAAACAATGGAGAGGTCTGTAATTTTTACGATAGGTTCACGTCAACTGACTGACAAAATAAAAAAAAGCCAGAAAATCCCATTGTATGATGTTTAAGTAATTAATTTGCATTTTATTATATGAAATAAGTATTTGATCACCTACCAACTAGCAAGAATTCTGCCTCTCACATATCTGTTAATTTTTATTTAAGAAGCACTCATTACCTGTATTAATTGCAAGTTTGAACTCTTTACTTGTATAAAAGACACTTGTCCACACACTCACTCTACAACCTCTCCACCATGGCCAAGACCAAAGAGCAGTGTAAGGACACCAGGGACACAATTGTAGACCTGCTCAAGGATGGGATGAGCTACAGGACAATTGGCAAGCAGCTTGGTGAGAAGGAAACAACTGTTGGCGCAATTATTAGAAAAAACAGAAGAAACACAAGAGGAGTGTCAATTTAACTCAGTCTGAGGCTCCATGCAAGAGCTTGCATCATGGGGTAAAGGACAATTCTGAGAAAGGTCAGGATTAGGCCCAGAACTACACGGGAGGACTGGACCAATGACTTGAAGAGAGCTGGGACAACAGTCTCAAAGATTACGGTTCGTAACTGTCACGATTGTCTCCCTGCATGTTGAGACCAGTGACAGCCTTTGAACTGGAGCCTCTCATCTGGCTCTTTTCATTTAAATGGGTTTGTTTTCTTTTGGCACTGCAGTGGTTAAGTGCCAGTTTTTCTACTGCAGCTTTTGCTAAGCAATATTTTGCTGAGTGATCAGCAGCACTTACTCAGTAGTCATGCCCTTCAGCTTCAAATAGTAGTGTATCCCAGCATTTCCTGCTGGCAAAGAACCTGTGGAAAAAAAAGCGCATAGGGTCTTACCCTGATAAACAGGGGGTATAATAAAAGAGAGTAATCCTACTCACCGATTAGGGTTGTGAAAGGCACAACTCCTGTAACCGCATATATATGGATCAACGGCAGCAGTACCCCAAGTGGCAGATAACAGAGAGAGATAGTGGAGAGGGGCTTTAGAAAACCGCGCCAGAGATCCCAGATGTAAGCTTGAATCAATGTATTTTTATTTCGGCATAGGTCTACGCGTTTCAGGAGTCTTTGAGAGATTTGATGTATCTTGTGCTTGCTGGTCCTGAGGAAGGGAGCTGAGATTCCTGAAACGCGTAGACCTATGCCGAAATAAAAATACATTGATTCAAGCTTACATCTGGGATCTCTGGCGCGGTTTTCTAAAGCCCCTCTCCACTATCTCTCTCTGTTAGCATTTCCTGCTGAAGATACAAACTCATTTGTGTCCTGGCTGCCTCTGAGAAAGGTTTACTAGTTTGGTTCCCGTGCTCAGGTAATATCCTTTAGTTGTTATATTTTCCCCTGTTTGTCTGTGTTCCCTGGTATGTGGTTAGTGCAGTGCGGAGGTTTAGTGAACCCCACCTGCCCTTCACTAGTCAAAGTTACTAAAGGGCCGTTATCGAGTGCCAGGTTCCTGTTCGGCGACAGTTGCGGAGACTGTATAGAGACAGATGCAGGTAAGGTTAGGAGGTTCCCACCTACCCTTCTCACTGGTTCCAGGGCCTCCCGTTGTTTGTGTGTCCCTGGTGCCCCCCCCCCCCTTTTCTGGTGTTTTTGTTGTGCTTTAGATGCATGAAAGTCTGAACGCATCCCGCCATGTTTACTGCAAGCGTGAAAGTAACACACTACGTCGTCATGGATTAAAATCCTGCAGGGCATGCAAGGTCCCCCTGCACACACCAGCACATGCCCAGGCCCATTTACAGTTCACTAATGACCATATGGATGATCCAGAGGAGGCATGGGAGAGGTCATGTGGTCAGACGAGATCAAAATAGAACTTTTTGGTATCAAATCCACTCGTCATGTTTAGAGGAAGAAGGAGGGGTACAACACCAACCGTGAAGCATGCAGGCAGAAACATAATTCTTTGGGGGTGCTTTTCTGCAAAGGGGACAGGCTGACTGCACCGTATTGAAAGGGAGGATGGATGGGGTCATGCTTCACAAGATTATGGCCAACAATGTCCTCTCAGTAAGACCACCAAAGATGGGTCGTGGCTGGGGATTCCAGCAAGTCAATGACCTAAAACACACAGCCAGAGCAACTAAGGAGTGGCTACGTAAGAAGCATTTCAAGGTCCTGGAGTGGCCTAGCCAGTCTCCAGACCTGAACCCAATAGAAAATCTTTGGAGGGAGCTGAAACTCAATGTTGCCCAGTGACGAGCCTAAATCCTGACAGAGAAGATCTGTATGGAGGAGAGTGGGCCAAAATCCCTGCTGCAGTTTGTGTGTAAATTTGGTCAAGAACTACAGGAAACATCTGAGCGCTGTAATTGCAAACAAAGGTTTCAGTACGAAATATTATGTTCAGTTTTTCTATTGTACCAAATACTTATTTCATGCAATAAATGCAAATTATTTAAAAATGATACAATGTGATTTTTTTGTTTTTCTTTTCATTGGGATTCTGTCTGTCACAGTTGAAGTGTATCTATGATAAAAAATTACATACCTCTCCATTCTTTGTACATGGGAAAATTTGCAGAATTGGCAATGTATCAAATATTTATTTTGCCCACTGTACTTTGGGCCACCCTGTATGCTCTACAAATCCACTAAAGGGCACACAATGATTATGCCTAGAGAAGTGTGCTGCTGCTCCTCGGAGAACAAAGGCCAGGCAAGGTGCTGCAGTGTGAAACAACCTTTGCCTTCTGCACCTTACTCCCTCCTTGGTTTTGATGTTTTTACGCCGCTTAAAGAATAATAATAATAATAATAATTTGATTCATTTATATAGCGCTATTAATTCCATAGCACTTTACATACATTGGCAACACTGTCCCCATTGGGGCTCACAATCTAGAGTCCCTATCTGTATGTCTTTGGAGTGTGGGAGGAAACCGGAGTACCCGGAGGAAACCCACGCAAACACGGGGAGAACATACAAACTCCTTGCAGATAGTGTCCTTGGTGGGATTTGAACCCAGGACCCCAGCGCTGCAAGACTGCAGTGCTAACCACTGAGCCACCGTGCCGCCCTTGAGAATGAAATAAAATACATTTAAAAATACATTTAAAAAAAAACCGGTGGTACCTGGGCACTTTAATTAGCTGCCTCCACATAAATTTATGAAACTGTCCCCTTCCTCAGGTGTACTGCCTCTTTCACCACTTTATTAACCCCCAAAACACCCCTGCAGGTCCCACGTAATCCACATGAGGTCCCATGACGATTCCAGCTGTGCTACATCTGAATTCACACAGAGCGGCCATAAAGCACAACTGCACGCCATGAGGTTTTAGGCAGAGACTGAGTAAGCCGCGCGATCAGCAGTGACGTAACTCAGGTGATTTGTGGTCACAATTAGAGGAATGTGGGAACCTCCAGCTGAGACCGGACACAACCCGAGTGACGCTCCACTGATCGTGTGGCTCCTTCATTCTTTGCTTGAGTCTCACAGCGGACAGTCATGTTCTAAAACTGGTCGATGTGAATTCAGACGTAGCAGTGATGGAATCGTCGTGGGACCTTGTGTGGATTATGTTGGACCTTCAGGGTTTTTTAGGGGGGGGTTAATAAAAGGGGTGAAAGATGGTGCTCTTTTGTCTTTTATTGCAATAAAGGATTTCTTTCAGTGTTCGTATTTATATCTTTTCACTTACAGATTAGTAATGGGGTGTCATAGTTACCTCCCATTACCAATCTAGGGCTTAGTAGCAGCTAACATTAACCCCTTATTACCCCGATTGCCAGCGCACCAGGGCAATCGAGAAGAGTCGGAACTGTCGCATCCAATGGATGTGGGAATTCCAGGCGGCTGCAGGCTGCTATTTTTAGGTTGGGGGCCCCAATAAGCAAGGGTCTCTTCAGCCTGAGAATACCAGCCCTCAGCCTTTTATCATGGCTGGGTCTCAAAATTGGGGGAATGGAAGTGCTGGGGACTTCTAATCAGCAGTGACAGCGGACAGAGGTACGCGCCTCACCGCTGATTATGCTGCATTGAATAGCATGTTAGAACGCCGCTGTGGGTGTGCTAACATGATAAGATGGGGCAGAATCAGCGCAGGAACGAACGCCTTTGTGACTAGCCGCTGGCCTCATTAGCCCATCATAAAGGATCTTTGGAAATAGTTTTTCTAAAGCTCTCTTTATGTTTGCTGCTAGATACAGGGACGGTTAGGCAGGGATTAGCAATATGCACCCCGAACTGCTCGTGGTTCTGGGTGCATATTGCACCTGACAGGTTCCTTTTAAGAATTAAGAAATAGAAGATTGGTGTGAGCCTTGCTTTATTTCTAAATGGAGGAATGCATTATTAAAGAGCTGGCCACCGTGATTTATGTCTTTTTGTCTTGAATATAACACAAAATAAAGTTGTTTTTTTTTTTTGTTTTTTTTTTAAAACAATAAAAGTTTTGAACCCTTTACCACCAACTCCTCAAAAACAAACCAAACAAAAAAAATTGATATATATTACAAAAAAAAAATCAATTGAAGAAATGTCCTTTTCAGTTGCACACATCCCCCCAAAACACACAAGACAAAGTGATGGACAGGGAATGAGTGTCAGTCATGCCACGGACCACTACAGCTCGGCAGGAGAAAACAGCCCCATGAATGGGCGATAAGACAAGGCTATAGGGCTAAGAAAATAAACAAACCTTACTGAAAAAAAAAACCAAACAAGAATATATATAAAAACTTCTGAATTGTATTTTTTATTACTAGACCCATACAAGTGTGGTATCACCGGAGTCGTACCCTGCGGGGACATTACACGGCAGCTCACAAAGAACAGTGTAAGAACCGGACAGAAAAGATGGAGGGTTTCTCTTGTCTACCTCATTGAGAATTGCTTTTAGTACAACTCACGGGGCAGAAAATGAAAAGTTCTCACTCATGGAAGAAAGAAAAGCACAAAAGTGAAACTTGTCCGCAGTGAGGAGTCTATAGCCTGGAGCGCCCCTTTAAGGCTCTCTTGGGCGGTGTCAGGAGCCGTTATCACCTCACACCATAGAGTCTAGAGCTGGGACCATGAAGGCGGCCCCAGCCCGGCGACCTCCCCTGTCCGTGAGCCGCTCACCTCCGCCTCTGACTGAGGAGACTCTCCCACCTGACGCACGGCACCGAAATGTCCAACGTCACGACGTTAAACGTCACGTTTTAAGGCTCGCTGCTTCTATGTGGTTTTCTTTTGCGGCAAGGCAAGATTCTGAAGCGTGAAGGGTTAAGTTACAGCCCCGCCCTGTGGCAGTACTATTGTGTCACGTGCTCAGTAGTTCCAGTCATCCAGCCAATGACAATAGTCCGGAAGTGAGAGCTTTTTCTACTACACACGTGACCTGCTGTCTGCATGTTTATGTGTCCCCAGCCATGTCCAGTGCTAAGAGCAGAGCCAAAAAGAAGAGTAGCGCCAGCGTCAGTGGTGGCGGAGGAGGAGGAGGACAGCAACAGCCCCCACCACAACCGCCCCCACCCCCACCACAGAGCCAGGCCCAGTGTGAGCCCTCCCCTGACAGCCTCCCCCTGCGATCCTCAGGGCGACAGGTGACCGCTCATGTAGAGTCTTTGTGGTAGAGACGCTCGTGCTTATTCTTCACCTTCTGAGCTGTTGTCCTTTATGTATCAGGTGAGGAGGAAGGCGAGCGACGCCATAGAGGATGAGGAGGATTTCCTGGAGAAGAAATACCGCAAGTGTGAGAAGGCCGGGTGTACGGCGACCTGCCCAGTGTGCTTCGCCAGTGCTGCTGAGAGGTGGGCATCACTGGTGTGTGGCTGTGGTGACCTGCGGGAGGCCACAGATGTCTGCTATTAGTGCGGATGTCATTACAGAACAGCTGTGGTGTCATCCGGATACTGTGCTGTCCAGCAGTGACCTGCCAAGAGCCGTCCCCACCTGCCAAGAGCCGTCCCCGCCTGCCAAGAGCCGTCCCCGCCTGCCAAGAGCCGTCCCCGCCTGCCAAGAGCCGTCCCCGCCTGCCAAGAGCCGTCCCCGCCTGCCAAGAGCCGTCCCCGCCTGCCAAGAGCCGTCCCCGCCTGCCAAGAGCCGTCCCCGCCTGCCGGGAGCCGTCCCCGCCTGCCGGGAGCCGTCCCCGCCTGCCAAGAGCCGTCCCCGCCTGCCGGGAGCCGTCCCCGCCTGCCGGGAGCCGTCCCCACCTGCCGGGAGCCGTCCCCGCCTGCCAAGAGCCGTCCCCGCCTGCCGGGAGCCGTCCCCGCCTGCCGGGAGCCGTCCCCGCCTGCCAAGAGCCGTCCCCGCCTGCCGGGAGCCGGCCCCGCCTGCCAAGAGCCGGCCCCGCCTGCCAAGAGCCGGCCCCGCCTGCCGGGAGCCGTCCCCGCCTGCCGGGAGCCGTCCCCGCCTGCCGGGAACCGGCCCCACCTGCCAAGAGCCGGCCCCGCCTGCCAAGAGCCGGCCCCGCCTGCCGGGAGCCGGCCCCGCCTGCCGGGAGCCGGCCCCACCTGCCAAGAGCCGGCCCCACCTGCCAAGAGCCGGCCCCACCTGCCAAGAGCCGGCCCCACCTGCCAAGAGCCGGCCCCACCTGCCGGGAGCCGGCCCCACCTGCCGGGATCCACCCGTACTCGTCCACCACAACTGGAATCACTCTCTGAGGCTGGATTCCAGCATCCAGGACTTTGCACAGATTATGTTTTTAGTAAATAAGCACATGTGGTGTACAGCTGCACGTAGTGTATACTGTGTATCTCTGATCATGGCGGTGGGGCGTACGGCTGCACGTAGTGTATACTGTGTATCTCTGATCATGGCGGTGGGGCGTACGGCTGCACGTAGTGTATACTGTGTATCTCTGATCATGGCGGTGGGGTGTACGGCTGCACGTAGTGTATACTGTGTATCTCTGATCATGGCGGTGGGGTGTCCAGGTGCACGTAGTGTATACTGTGTATCTCTGATCATGGCGGTGGGGTGTCCAGGTGCACGTAGTGTATACTGTGTATCTCTGATCATGGCGGTGGGGCGTCCGGCTGCACGTAGTGTATACTGTGTATCTCTGATCATGGCGGTGGGGTGTCCAGCTGCACGTAGTGTATACTGTGTATCTCTGATCATGGCGGTGGGGCGTACGGCTGCACGTAGTGTATACTGTGTATCTCTGATCATGGCGGTGGGGTGTACGGCTGCACGTAGTGTATACTGTGTATCTCTGATCATGGCGGTGGGGCGTCCGGCTGCACGTAGTGTATACTGTGTATCTCTGATCATGGCGGTGGGGCGTCCGGCTGCACGTAGTGTATACTGTGTATCTCTGATCATGGCGGTGGGGCGTCCGGCTGCACGTAGTGTATACTGTGTATCTCTGATCATGGCGGTGGGGCGTCCGGCTGCACGTAGTGTATACTGTGTATCTCTGATCATGGCGGTGGGGCGTCCGGCTGCACGTAGTGTATACTGTGTATCTCTGATCATGGCGGTGGGGCGTCCGGCTGCACGTAGTGTATACCGTGTATCTCTGATCATGGCGGTGGGGCGTACGGCTGCACGCAGTGTATACCGTGTATCTCTGATCATGGCGGTGGGGCGTCCGGCTGCACGCAGTGTATACCGTGTATCTCTGATCATGGCGGTGGGGCGTCCGGCTGCACGTAGTGTATACTGTGTATCTCTGATCATGGCGGTGGGGCCTTTTAGCTGTACATGGCGTGTGTATTTCTGATCATGGCGGTGGGGTGTTCGGCTGCACAATGCAATTCAATGCCGTTCAGGTGCCTTTATGAAGGGAAAACAAAACAAAGGTAGTTTTCAGTTGATAGAGGCACCAATGTGTGATAGTTACTCTTTAAGGAGAATCTTTCACCACGGTTCTGCAGCCCTATCTGAGTGCAGCATAAAATAGGTATAGAGACCCTGATTCCAGCGATATGTCAGTATTACACTGCCTGCTGTGGTTTTACTAAAATCAATGTTTTATTAACTGCTAGTCTTCTCAGTGTAAAGCTCTAGCTATGCAACCCTTAATATTTATGGGCTCTGTCTATCACTACCACCCAGCATTGATTGTTTGTTTTCTACGCGCAAAGTGGGAAGCAATGACAGTTGTGTGGTTATACAGAGCTTTATTATTGAGAGGAGTAAGAGAGTTGCAGCAGAAAAACAGTGATGGTTAAAGCAAGATGGCCAGTGACACGGGTACTCCCTGTCTTTCTGATCTAACACTGGAGATACCAAGGGTTGTAGTGTAAGAAGAGGCTGCTCACACTGCTGTCCACCCAGGCTATCTGATCTAATACTGAAGATACCAGGGGTGCTGAGGTAAGAGGCTGCTTACACTGCTATCCATCTTGTTTTTCTGATCGCACACTGGAGATACCAGGAGTACTGAGGTAAGAAGAGGCTGCTCACACTGCTGTCCACCATGTCTATCTTAATGGCCATACATGATAAATCTGTTTCCAGTTCATGCCAGTGGAACTTTGTACTGTGCAGGCATTGATCATATTAACTTTCTAGGACGGCTTCATTTGTGTGACAGGGTGGCAGCCATTTTAGTTCTGTAATGATTACCTCCCTAGGCAAAGTTATTTTGACTTGCAAATTAAAAGCATTCAGGGATGTATTTTTAATTACATTTTATTTGGTTATTTTTCTTATTTTCCCGGAGGACCCGTTTAGGAGTTTATCTAAAAAAAGTCCCAATTGTTTATTAAGGTGTCCATTGCTTAAGTAATTGGTTACAAGAAAAAATTGAGTTTGCGTTTCATTTAAATGATTGCTATACTGTTTTTAAGGAGATATATATTATTGTTGTTTTAATATATTTGAACATGTGACTGGTACTCATTTTAGGTGTGCAAAAAATGGCTACACATCCAGATGGTATCATCTTTCTTGTGGGGAACACTTCTGCAATGAGTGCTTTGATCACTACTATAGAAGGTAGGCGGTTATAATAATGACATTAGGCCAAAGTAATTTTGGTGTGTGTGTCTGTGTGTGTATATAATATTTTATTTATTTTTCATTAGTCACAAAGATGGTTATGACAAATATTCTTCTTGGAAACGCATATGGACAAGTAATGGAAAAAGTGAACCTAGTCCTAAGGCATTCATGGCTGATCAGCAGCTTCCATACTGGGTGAGATACCTAATTTAACTGGTGTAGCTAAAATTTGATAGCTATTAAAAGGGTCATTCCATAACATTTTCTGTTAGATAAGGCAAGAAATAGGTTTTCAGTTGGAATAATTTTGTTTCCAGATATAGGCTACTTATTTATTGTGGCTCCCCCCTACCCTGTTCACCTTATGTGTCCTGTGCTAGTGAAAAGACACCAGTTCTAGTTAACCAATTCTTATTGTCCTAGGGTGGTGAAGAATTTAAATGTTACCTGTCATGTCCAGAAACGCTTATTTACCCTTAATCTTTAGTTACTTAACATTAAAATCATGCTAGGCTGCCAAATTGGACCAGAGGCAGCAGGGAGAAAATAAACTTATATTCTCCATGCAGCTGCCTGCTTCCAGTCGTCAGCATAGTACAGGGGGTTGTTTCAGTCACCGCTCACTATACTGTGATCACTGACAGCACTTTGACAGCCTGCTCTTCGGCGTGTATGCAGAGCAGGCTGTCAATCAATGTGAAGAGGAGTGATCACAACAACACTCACTGTGTATTGAGTTGTGATTGTAGCCACTTCCTGCAGCACGCCAATTTAAAGCAAGTTAAAGGCTTGTTTGTGGGGTGGGATGGTTTTTAAGCTTACCAAAAGATCATAATTCCTGACAGCGCATGATCCTTTATATTTAGAACTCCTGCTACCCAGAACAATAGCAGCCTATGTGCAGTGAAGGATTTGTTCTAGATCATTCAATGCACTGCGGGAGTATGGTCCCTGTGTAAACAGGTCATTAGGGCTCATTCACATGACATGTCTGTTCTGGTCAGTTCCTGTTTTTTTGCGGACCCACGGACAGGACCATCTTTTCAATGTCTTTTGTGTAGGATCGGATGGCACACTATCCGATCATACAAAAAAAACACATCGGATGCCGTATGTCCGTTCCGTTATTATGGAACATGTCCTATTCTGTTCCATAATATCGGACCATGACTCAATACAAGTCAATGGCCCGCAAAATCCCCGGAAGCCGCACGGAAGCACTTCCGTGTGACCTCCGTCAGGTGCCCGTGCAGTCGGTGTCCTGCGGCTGCTTGCACTGCAGTGTGTCAGCATATGATCGCCCTGCAGTGTGTCAGCATATGATCGCCCTGCAGTGTGTCAGCATATGATCGCCCTGCAGTGTGTCAGCATATGATCGCCCTGCAGTGTGTCAGCATATGCCGGCCCTGCAGTGTGTCAGCATATGCCGGCCCTGCAGTGTGTCAGCATATGCCGGCCCTGCAGTGTGTCAGCATATGCCGGCCCTGCAGTGTGTCAGCATATGCCGGCCCTGCAGTGTGTCAGCATATGCCGGCCCTGCAGTGTGTCAGCATATGCCGGCCCTGCAGTGTGTCAGCATATGCCGGCCCTGCAGTGTGTCAGCATATGCCGGCCCTGCAGTGTGTCAGCATATGCCGGCCCTGCAGTGTGTCAGCATATGCCGGCCCTGCAGTGTGTCAGCATATGCCGGCCCTGCAGTGTGTCAGCATATGCCGGCCCTGCAGTGTGTCAGCATATGCCGGCCCTGCAGTGTGTCAGCATATGCCGGCCCTGCAGTGTGTCAGCATATGCCGGCCCTGCAGTGTGTCAGCATATGCCGGCCCTGCAGTGTGTCAGCATATGCCGGCCCTGCAGTGTGTCAGCATATGCCGGCACTGCAGTGTGTCAGCATATGCCGGCACTGCAGTGTGTCAGCATATGCCGGCACTGCAGTGTGTCAGCATATGCCCCCACTGCAGTGTGTCAGCATATGCCCCCACTGCAGTGTGTCAGCATATGCCCCCACTGCAGTGCAAGCAGCTGCGGGGATCATGAGCGTTGCCATCAGGAGGTTAGTAAAGTTCAGTACCTGCGGTGATGAAGTGCTGCCCTCCTGACATCAGTGCTTGTCACTTCCACCCAGCCCAGGGCCCGCAGCATCGCCCCACTGGCGTTTTCTTCCTGCAGAGGTGACCCTGCCTCCTGTGACCCTGCTCCACTGCTGTCACGCCCCCCCCTCCTCATTATGCTAGATTTGGCCGATAAGACGGACCCCCATTTTAACACATTTTTTTCCCCTCATTTTCTTCCTCTAAATTTTGTGGTGCATCTGGTTCTTATGGTCCGGTGCGTCTTAGTCCAAAAAATATGGTAAGTTCAGTTAGTGTGCAAAATATACATGGACACATATATCATATTGCCAGTTTACATTAAAAAGTAAAATATTTTAACCCCTTAACCACCAGGCGATTTTTCGTTTCTCTCTCTCCTTCTTCCAAGAGCCATAGCTTTTTTTTATTCTTCAGTCAATATAGCCGTATGACGGCTTGTTTTTTGCAGGATGAGTTGCACTTTTGAATGACACCATTAATTATGGCATAATATTGTACTGGAAAATGGGTAGAAAATTCTAAGTGCAATGAAATTGCGAAAAAATCCATACTAGATCGAAAATCGTTGTGTGCCAGGGATAAATTCCGCAGGAATATCTTTGAGTTTGGAGATAAAAGTGGACGATTACTGGCCAGAACCCTACATTCCAGATATGCACAAACTCCAATACTCTCGCTAAACTCACAGACAGGAACTCAGACCACTCTACCCCTGACATACTAGAAGAATTTAGAACCTACTATGCAAAACTTTACATCATCCCAACTCCACATGCCCCATTATCTGACATGAGACACCATAACATCTTAGAATATCTCAATAAATATGCACCAGAGCCTCTTGAGGATACGGAGGCTGAGAGCCTAGAAGAGGATTTCTCAGACACTGAACTAGGCGATGCTATTAAAGCCCTTAAAGTTGGCAAAAGTCCTGGCCCCAACGGGTTTACCCCCGGTTCTACAAAATATGTGGAGAAGCCTGTAGCTCTATAATGTTGAAAGCCTTTAACTCCATAACAAAAACATGCCAGTTCCCTAAACAGACACTTCAAGCCCGAATAACAGTAATCCCAAAACCTGGCAGGGATCCACTAACTTGCGCCAATTACAGACCTATCTCATTACTAAACGTGGATATTAAACTATACTCTAAAATGATAGCTTTGAGATTAGGCCCCTACATTCCCAAGCTGATACACAAAGACCAGGTAGGATTTGTTCCAGGGAGGGAGGCGCGTGATAATACAATCAGAACCCTGTCTTTGGTAGCCCAAGCCCGACAACGCCAGACTCCAATGTGCCTCTTGACAGTCGATGCCGAAAAAGCATTTGACAGAGTCCATTGGGGCTTTTTAGAAGCCACGCTGCAGGCAATTGGCGTCCGTTCGCGCTTACTACAATGGGTAAAGGCCCTATACCGTGAACCAACGGCACAAGTGGGCGTGAACGGACGCCTGTCAACCCCATTCAATATTGGAAATGGCACCAGACAGGGATGCCCTCTATCACCATACCTATACATTTTGGTAATGGAATCCCTGGCAAACGCGCTTAGGAAAAAACCCTCGATAAAGGGGTTACAGATAGGACCAACGTCTCATAAACTGGCACTGTTTGCAGATGACCTCCTGATATATGTGACACAACCAAGGATTAGCTTACCCGCCATACTACAGGAGTTTGAGACTTTTGGTGGACTCTCCAACTTTAAAGTAAACCTACAAAAAACAGAGATCCTAAACGTATTGCTACCGTCGGTGGAAGAGGATGCCCTCAAACCCGTTTTTCCGTTTAAGTGGAACAGCAATTGCATAAAATATTTGGGGATCAGGATACCTTCTAAACACCAAGACCTATATGAACATAATTTTCCAGACCTTTTAAAAAACATACAAAAAGACCTCACGGCTTGGCATAACCTCCCCATCTCGTGGTTTGGCAGAGTCAATACAATTAAAATGGATGTCCTACCCAAAATACTATATATGTTCCAGACAATCCCATTGAATCTAGGAGAAAACTTCTTCCTCAAGTTAAAAAAGATGATCAGCAATTTTGTATGGCGAGGTACCAGACCCCGACTGAAATACTCCATGTTGAATAGGTCTCGCTGGGGCGGGGGGGGGTGGGGCTACCTGATTTTAAAGCGTACCATGCGGCGTCGGTGGGCAATTGCATACTGGATCTCCTCCATAACAGGGACAGAAAATTGTGGGTAGAGATTGAATGTGATCTACACGCAACCATGACGCAGGGAATCTTCTGGTTATCATCTAGAATCAACTTGGAGACCCTGGGAATTTCCCCAATTCTCTTGTCTCTGGCTACTGCATGGAGGAGGGCCAATAGGCGGTATAGGCTGACAGGGGAACCGGGCCCTATGACACCACTGGTGGGCAACCCTGCATTCCAATGCTGGCTTCACGAAATCCGTCCCAGCTTGATTTCAATGCCAACGGGAGGGATCCCACGTGTTAAAGATGTCATTACTCAACAGGGTTGCAGACCACTGATGTCCTTGCTAGATGACCGGCCAAGAGAGCCAAATCATTGGTTTCAATACTTACAACTACGTAGCTTTGTAGACTCTCTATCTCCGTGATCTGAGATGCATAAGGACTTAACTCCATTTGACAGACTGTTTCCTTCGAGAAACACCTCCCCACACAGTCTCGATAATCTACAACATAAGTGTCTGGAGGGACGGGGGGGACCTGCCCGAGTATGTAGGGCAATGGCAGTCAGAACTGAGAGAGACTTTTTCCAAAGAACAGTGGTATAAGTCATTTAACCTAACACACAAATCCACCATCTCATGTAGAATGCAGGAACTCAACTATAAAATCCTCGCACGGTGGTACAGGACACCCGCCAGGCTCCACAGAATGTTTCCAGAGGTCTCAGACACTTGCTGGAGGTGTCAGTCCTCTGTGGGCACAATGCTACATGTTTGGTGGTCTTGTCCAGGGATTATGGGAAGACGTCTTTGCTCTCTATAATCATTTACATCAAGTGGGAGTGACACCCTCGCCGGAAGTGGCACTCTTCTCAATGTACAGGGGGGGCAATCTCTAAGGCGAAGAGAGGTCTGCTCTCATACTTCATGATCTCAATGAGACAGATCATACCGAAACATTGGAGGTCCACCTATACATTGAGAAGAGCAGACTGGGTGGGGGCTATGGATGCCCTGAGACGTTTGGAAGAGATAAGAGCATTTGATGAAGGGAGAGACTCGCTATGCTTTTCCACCTGGTATCCGTGGCTTCAATTCAGAGAAACACAACAATTCCAATCCTGGTTACACACGGGCACGCTGCCACACTGATGTTTGGCGGGGCGAAGTGGCCCTCCTGATGGGAGGGTGGTGTGGAGCGACGTCACAGAACCCTACAGAATCTCCCCTTCTCTCTTTCTCGTGTTTTCCTTCTTTCTCTTCTCTTTCTCCCTCTTCTTCTCCTTTCATCCCTTGCTTTTCTTTTTCCCCTCTTTTCCTTCTCTTGCTTATCTAATTAGTGTACATAGGTTTACTTGTTGGAATATATGGCAAGATTATACAGAATGATATTGGCATCTACATATTAAATAGAACAAAAGATAAACGATTGATATATACTTGGGATAAGATGTCATTAAGGATGTTATGAAGAATTTTTCTTGTAAGACCTACGATAAAGTTCACTGTAGTATATGCTGTATAAGATTTAAATGCCCAGACCAAACTGCAACTTTTCCATATTCTGTAAAACCGGGCACTACAAAATTATCTATATTCATGCTTTGTTATATAATTTTTCTTGAAAACAATAAAGAAATATTAAACGAAATTGCAAAAAAAAGGGCATCGCTCTGAACAGCAGAAATGCTGATCTGCTCTGAATGATGACAGTGACTGGGTCATCAGCAGACCCTCGGCTGTCATGATTACCCATTGGCGTCTCATGATCACATCTGGGGCGTCGATGGTGGTGGAAAATAGCGCGCTCCCCACCAGAGCACGTTACAAACTGCTGTCAGAGATTGACAACCGGACTTAACTAGTTAACAGGCGCGGGTGGATCTGTACATGCAGTACATGTCGGCTGATCAGATCAAGCAATGTAATAATGGAAGTGCTGAGACCCCTAAGAGAGTGGGGGCCCTAGGCAATTTGCCAGTGAGAAAATCTTTGATGTTGTTTTGAAGGTAATGGTTGATCCCATCAAATATTGATTTAATTTAGATTTCTCTGTTGTTCATTTTGTTTTTTGCAGCATTTGTTGCACAGTAATGTATACATTTGGACAGTTAGATTTTCAGAGTGATTACCATGTTGGGTATTGTTTGACTTATTTATTTGCCAGAAGTACACTTCGCTTTTACTGTGTGTTTATTTGTGTTTATTTTTGTTTTAATATCCTTTTCTCAAATAATTTTTAGGTACAATGCACAAAACCTGAATGTGGAAAGTGGCGTCAGTTAACAAAGGAGATACAGTTAACTTCGCAAATGGCGAAGACGTACAGATGTGGTATGAAGCTGAATAATGTTCTGAAGGTAATGTGTGATGAAGCCGGTCTTCATTTAGAAAAATTAGAGGACGAATTGCTCATAACGACAAAGACCACAGCTGTAAGCTCAGTTTTCAGAATTAAAGCTGCTATCTTCTTGCTTGTTATGGGGATTTAAATTGCTTTTTACTAAATTACTGTATTTTTCACATTATAAGACGCACCTGATTATAAGACGCATCTAGGTTTTAGAGGAGGAAAATTAAAAAAATCTACATATATTTTGAGCCAAATAGTGCACTAAAACATTTAATAAAATGATCAAAAACATTATTTTAACACTGTAGACTCAACAGCAGCATTGTAAGTAACATGAGCGGAAGCTTGTGGGATGATGGGGGGGAACCTGTGGATGACGCTCTGTTATGGGGGACCTGTGGATGACGCTCTGTTATGGGGACTTGTGGATGATGCTCTGTTATGGGGGACCTGTGGATGATGCACTACTATGGGGATCGCAGCGCTCCTTGGTAAGCTAGACTCTCTTTGTAAGACGCACCCCTAATTTCCCCTCAATTTGGGGGGGGGGGGAGGAAGTGCATCTTATAATGCGAAAAATACGGTATTTCTCTTTCGGTTATTTTTTTTTGCTCTAACATGAATTTAAAATGTTAATGTTTAGGACGTGGTTCACATATATTATGGGGTAGCTCTCAATAGGAACCCAAATTTCATAAGAAAAACTAATATTTCTCTGACGCCTCATTGGGGGACACAGGACCATGGGACCATGGGTGTTATGCTGCCTATCCATAGGAGGACACTAAGTAGATGCAAAAGCATAGCTCCTCCTCTGCAGTATACACCCCCTGGCCGGGCCAGGCAACCTCAGTTTTAGCTTGGTGTCTATAGGAGGCACATCTCTGCAGACTACTGCAGCAAGAATTTTTTGTTTTTAGAGGGCGACGGTTCCTTCGGGGACCGATTTCCCAAAACCATCAACAGGCGGGAACGCGGAGTGTTGCCTCCCCGTACACCCTCCTGCGACGCTGGATCCTGGGCTGTTACTCACTGGACGACAGGTCTCATGGCACTGATTTTCCAGAGCCCAGAGCAGATGAAAACTTCCTCAGCCCCTCTTGCAGGCTCTGAGTTGATATTCGCTACGCACCAGCGTGACCAGACTGCCATCTCCACAGGAGCTGAGGTGAGAGAATTCCGATTTTTCCAGAGCCCCAGAGCATTCCTCAGTCCCTCTGGCAGGCTCTGAGTTGATACACGTTCTGTGACCGGGCACAGCAGGCGTCAGAATCTGCACACTGGCTCCCTGACAGGAAACTGGAGCAAAGATCACACTGACTGGATGCACATGGGCTGTGATTGCAGACACCTGCAGAGCATTCCACCTGTGGCAGGGGGAGGGGACAACTCCCTGGACTAAGTGCACCCGCAGCTGCGGTACACTTATAGAGGTTTTTCTGTCCACCATTGTTGTACAGGGCTGGAGGGGGGAAGGGGAGTCCCTTCCCACCATTTTTTTGTTTATTATATTTTCTCTATCGTTTCATTGGGGGACACAGGACCATGGGTTATGCTGCTGTCACTAGGAGGCTGACACTAAGTAAACATAAAAAAGTTAGCTCCTCCCTAGCAGCATACACCCCGAACCGGAGGCGGGCTCAGATCAGTTTTTAGCTTAGTGTCGTAGGAGGCTGATGTGGGCCGTCTCGGCCCCCCTCAGCCATGTATTTTTTTGCGCTTTTTTTCTTTTATTTCGGCGCCGCTCATCACTCTCATACCTGTCGTCGTCTTCTCTGCAGGTATTCGCTTCACTCATTCTCCGCAGCCCCGTGGGTACCGCTCCCCAGGGTCGCAGGGGCTTGAGACATCGGGGCCCTCTCCCCCGCCCGTCCCCGTGGTACCACTCCCGGGGGTGCGCGTGTGGGCAGGTTGTTTTGTGGGCACCCCTGATTCGCCCTGAGGTATCACCCCAAAGGGCGTACAGGGGAGTACAGCAGGGATGGATCCTCCGCAGCGTGTGTGATAGGGGGCTGTCTACCCCCATCATGATGTCCACTACCCTGCCTTCAGCACGCTCTCCCCCGGAGCCTTCCTGGACGAGCAGCGCTGTTCACAGGCAGGGCAGGGAGCCCTGCCTGCACCGCATCCATCGCTGAGCCGGCGCCGCCGATTGCAGGTAGGACCGACTTCCCTGCTCTTTCCCCCGGCCCTCTCCATAAATTTAGTCCCCGGTCTCGGCCTAGTCGCTCCTGCGTCCTAGCCACGCCCCCCTGCAGCGCTATTGGCCGCCGGTCGTCTCCCTCTGTACCTCCCACTGCTCTGCCTCCTGGCTGATGGTGGGGGCTGTGAATCCTCCTGGTTTTTTCGCGCCGGAATCCTGCTCCTCCCCCAGCCTCCTCCAGCGTCCCCTCTCCATTTTAGCCTGCCTCTGGTTCCCTGAGGCTGCAGCACGCCGGCGTTCTGAGTTTTCTGGCCAGCTCATTCCTGGACTCCACTTCTGGACTGGTGGGCAGCACGCAGGACCTGGGTAAGCTCTGCTCCTAAGGAGTAGCCCTCACTAGGTAGCATTCTCTGAGTTTAGGGACGAGTTAACCCTCTCCTGTCTCCTTCCTAGCAGCCACCAGGGAGAGTACCTGTTTGCACCATGCCTAAGGCTAAGCCCACCCAATCCAAGCAGGCCCCCTTTGCACTATTTTTTGCATGCTCCTCCTGCAGCTCCAAATTTTCCCAGGGTCAGGACGCCCCACTATGCTCCGTCTGTTCTACAGACGCGCAGCCTCCGCAAAACTCCGCGGCCGACGTTTCTGATACCGCAGACGCCACAGCGCCATTTGCTGCAGGGCCCTGCGTCCCGCCCCCCCCCGACTGGCTAGCGTCCCTGTCCCAGTCCGTAGATTCCCTCTCTGAGGCTTCTCGGACCATCGCGCAAGGTCTACGCCTGCTGCCGACGCTCGCCCAGATTCCCGCAGACCCGGCGCAATTGCCTCCGGAGCAGGTGAGCCCCGTTGCAGGGTCCTCCTCTGCTGCTCAGAAACGGACCCGCCAGGTCTCGTCCTCAGACTCTTCCCAGGTTTCACCTTCATCCCCAGGTCCAGACCGTCAGTCCTCCAGGGAGGCTTCTGACTGCTCCGAGGATGATTCCGATGCGGCACCCCTGCAGGACTCAGAGCAGGCGGCCGATATCCGGCACATGGTAAATAGCCTGATAGAAGCAGTAAACCAGACCTTGAAGGTACAGGTGGACCCAGTCTCCTCCCAGAGCACCCAGATCTCCTTTAAGCGGGTGAAGCGGGCCCAGAACACATTCAGCGGACATCCAGAATTCGCTGAGTTACTGCGCAGCCACATGCAACAGCCGGACAGGGTATTTACCAGCGGTAAGTCCATCGATTTGCATTATCCCTTTCCTGAGGGTCTTAGAAAGGATTGGGCAGGTTCCCCTGTGGTCGACCCCCCCCAATCTCCCGCCTGTCTTCTCACACAGTCCTTCCACTCACTAACGGTACGTCTCTCAAAGACCGTACGGACCGTATTATTGACAGGTTGGCCCGTTCCGCCTTCGAGGCAGCGGGCTCATCCCTCTCTCCGGCCTTCGCCTCGGTTTGGGTTGCGAAGGCCCTGATGTCCTGGGCGGACACGCTACGCTGCGGTCTCCGCGCCATTCCTGCCAATCCGGACCTGGTTCCCATTGCCTCGCAGATTTCCCTCGCGGGTGAGTACTTGCTCAATGCAGCCCTGGCGTCTGCAAGTTGCGCGACCCAGGCCGCCAGCAACAATGTGGCCATCCGTCGAGCCCTTTGGCTCCGGTCCTGGAACGCGGATGCGGCATCTAAGAAGTCACTAACTTCCCTGCCCTTCCTAGGGGAGCGTCTCTTCGGAGATAGGCTGGATCAGCTGATCTCCGATGCAACGGGAGGAAAGAGTACATCTCTCCCCCAATTGCGTCCCAAGCGCTTCCAGAATCGGCGCTCCACCGCTCGTTTCCGGCCCTTTCGCAGCTTCAGCTCCAATCCCCAGCCGCGGAAAAGCCGCTCTCCTCCGAGAGACAGGAAGACCCCGTCATTCAAGACCAATCCCGCCTGGCGTTCACGCCCCCGCCAGTCCACGAGATCCTCTTCCGGTTACCGCCGTCGTTCATCCAAGTGACTCGCGGTCGGCGCGCAACAGCGCCAGACTTGTGGGAGGGCGTCTGTCTCGTTTTCAGCATGTGTGGATCCCCCTGACCGCCGATGCCTGGGTCAGAGAGATCATCACATCAGGCTACAAAATAGAATTCGAGGCAAAGCCACCGAGACGTTTTTTCCTATCTCGCCCTCCCGAGTCTACCGCGCGGGCTCGCGCGTTCTTTCACTCCATAGACTCCCTCCTCCGAACCGGAGTCGTGGTACCAGTCCCTCCCGCAGAGCGTTTCAAGGGGTTCTATTCCAACCTTTTCGTGGTCCCCAAAAAGGACGGCTCTGTCCGTCCCGTCCTCGACCTAAAGCTTCTGAACAGGTCGGTGAGACCTCGGCCGTTTCGAATGGAGTCACTCCGGTCCGTCATCGCGTCCATGGAGGTAGGCGAATTCCTGGCATCGCTGGATATTCAAAACGCCTATCTTCACGTCCCGATAGCTACCTCTCACCAACCGTTCCTCCGCTTTGCGATAGCGGAAGATCACTTCCAGTTCACGGCTCTTCCCTTCGGCCTCGCATCCGCACCCAGGGTCTTTACGAAGATCATGGCTGCTGCCATGTCCGTCCTGCATGCCAGGGGTGTCATGGTCATCCCGTACTTGGACGATATGTTGATAAAGGGCTCTTCCTTCGAGGACTGTCGTCTTGGGGTTCAGGTCACGATCGACACCCTTTCACGGTTAGGGTGGCTGATAAATCGGAAGAAGTCCTCTCTGATCCCGGCCCGTCGGATCACCTTTTTAGGCATGGTATTCGATACCATCCAAGGGCGAGTTTTCCTCACACAGGAGAAGATCTCCTCCCTACAACAAGGACTCCGCGCTCTCCGGCGTCAGCGCCAAGTGTCCATCAGGTTCGGCATGCGAGTCCTCGGTCGTATGGTGGCGGCGATGGAAGCGGTACCCTTTGCACAGTTCCATCTCCGACCCCTCCAGCTGGCCTTGCTGAAGAAGTGGGACAGATCTCCCTTTTCTCTGGACCGCAGGTTTCATCTTTCGCCGGAGACCCGCCACTCCCTCCGTTGGTGGGTCAATCAGCGCAACCTCGAATCAGGGAGGTCTTTCCTCCCGCTCCACTGGAAGATAGTGACCACCGACGCCAGTCTCCAGGGCTGGGGAGCAGTGTTTCGACATCACACAGCGCAGGGCCGATGGTCACCGAGAGAGAGTTGCCTCCAGATCAACATTTTGGAGATAAGAGCCATCCGGCTAGCCTTGCAGCAGTTTCGGCACCTCGTACAGGGTTGCCCGGTCAGGATCCAGTCAGACAATGCGACGGCGGTGGCGTACATCAACCACCAAGGCGGCACAAGAAGTGTCAGGGCGATGCGAGAAGTCAAGAAGATCTTGCACTGGGCCGAGTGTCATCACTCCCTGATCTCAGCGGTACACATCCCAGGCGTGGACAATTGGGCGGCGGACTTCCTCAGCAGGGAAGGCCTCGCCTCCGGAGAATGGTCCCTCAACCGGGAAGTCTTCAACCAGATCTGCGACAGATGGGGAGTTCCGGACGTGGACCTAATGGCCTCCCGGTTCAACCGTCAGGTTCCGCACTTTGTAGCACGGTGCCGCGACCGCTTGGCTTTAGGAGTCGACGCCCTCACCCTGTCATGGAGCCAGTTCAGTCTCCCGTACATCTTCCCTCCGCTCCCTCTAATTCCGAGGGTCCTCAAGAAGATCAAGGCGGAAGGGATACCGGTCATCCTAGTGGCTCCGGACTGGCCCAGGCGAGCATGGTTCGCGGAACTAACTCAGCTCCTCGCAGACGCTCCGTGGCGCCTTCCAGACCGTCCAGATCTCCTGCAGCAGGGACCTCTCTTCCATCAGAACTCACAGGTCCTAAATTTGACGGCCTGGCCATTGAATCCTGGGTTCTAGCTAAGGCTGGTTTTTCCTCAAGAGTGATTCAGACAATGATTAGGGCCAGGAAGCCATCTTCATCAAAGATTTACCACCGCACGTGGAAGGTTTTCTTCAGGTGGTGTGAAGAGCAGAATATTTCTTCTCCTCTCGCCTTCTCCCTTCCTTCCCTATTGGCATTCTTGCAGTCAGGCCTAGATGCGGGTCTCTCGCTCGCAACACTAAAGGGCCAGATATCGGCGTTATCAATCCTGTTTCAGAAGCCACTGGCCGCTCGTTCACAGGTTAAGACCTTCATCCAGGGAGTTGCCCACCTGGCACCGCCGTACCGGCGGCCTCTAGAACCGTGGGACCTTAATCTAGTCCTAGGGTCACTTCAGGGCTCCCCATTCGAGCCCTTGCGAGAATCTTCCCTTTCTCACCTGTCATGGAAGGTGGTGTTTCTTGTTGCCATCACTTCTATTCGCAGGACGTCAGAGCTGGCAGCTCTCTTGTCGTTCCCCCTTTTTGATTTTTCACCAGGACAAAGCGGTTCTCCGGCCAGATCCTGCTTTTCTCCCAAAGGTGGTCTCCCCGTTCCATCTTAACGAGGAAATCGTCCTTCCGTCCTTCTGTCCTGGCCCCTCTCACAGCTTGGAGAGGTCCTTGCACACCCTGGACCTAGTGCGTGCACTTAGAATTTATGTCTCCAGAACCGCGCCGTTCCGTAAGTCAGATGGTCTGTTTGTTCTCCCTTCTGGTCCCAAGAAGGGTGAATCGGCATCCAAGGCCACAATTGCCAGATGGATCCGTTCCGCCATATCAGAGGCCTATCGGATTCGGGACAAGTCTCCGCCGCGGGGGGTAAAGGCGCACTCTACCCGCGCAGTGGGAGCCTCTTGGGCGATTAGGCATCAGGCGTCGGCCGACCAGGTCTGCAAGGCCGCCACCTGGTCTAGCCTGCACACCTTTACTAGGTTCTACCAGGTTCACACCCAAGCATCGGCAGATGCTATTTTTGGGAGAAAGGTCTTGCAGGCAGCAGTTGCACACCTGTAATAGGGTGGCAGCATTCAATTATAGTGCAAGCCCGCCGAGGGAGGTTGTTGTTTTTCTTCCTCTGCGGGTTTTTCGGTATTCCCACCCAGGGACTGCTTTTGGACGTCCCATGGTCCTGTGTCCCCCAATGAAACGATAGAGAAAGTAGGATTTTTGTGTACTCACCGTAAAATCTCTTTCTCTGAGTCTTCATTGGGGGACACAGCACCCACCCTGCTTGGTTTTTTTGGTTGATTCAATTGCATTTGCCGGCTATTTTTTCAGTGGTCTTATGTTCATAGACCTCTTGTTTGCACGGCTGCATTGTTTTAGTTACAACTTGTGTTTATGTATGGTGATTCTGGTACTCCTCCTACTGCTTGTGCACCAACTGATCTGAGCCCGCCTCCGGTTCGGGGTGTATGCTGCTAGGGAGGAGCTAACTTTTTTATGTTTACTTAGTGTCAGCCTCCTAGTGACAGCAGCATAACCCATGGTCCTGTGTCCCCCAATGAAGACTCAGAGAAAGAGATTTTACGGTGAGTACACAAAAATCCTACTTTCTCATGCCTTCTTGTCAGAGCTAAGCCCTGCCCCCTACGACACTCGATAAGCCACGCTCCCTCACGAAAGCGCGCGTAACCCTCCTCACACAGGATCTGCAGAGCATTGCTCCCTCTTGTTGTGATCAGAGCCTGTGGGCGTCTCTCAGAGCTGGCTTCCTCCTTCCCACAGGAACTGTGACGCAGGAGGTGGAAAGGGTCATCAGGGTTCTGGATGAGTTATAGCCTCACTTACATATTAACTCTGCAGAGCATTGCTCCCTCATTACAATCAGAGTTTGTGGCTCATCAGCCAGGGGCTGCAGTCACATGTTTTATGCCCTGCACAACTACAGCAACAACTATAAGACTATATTAATATATCCTGCCACGCTGAGCTACTAGGGGATGATAGCACCTCTTCCTTCTGTGAGTCCGGTGCCTTTGTAGCCCCCCCCCCCCGCCACCACCGCAGCAACCGCTGCCAGCCCAGAGCCTACGGCTCCCAGTCCCCCAGAGTGGGCACAGTTCCCAGAACCTGGTGCTGGCTATGCAACATCGTCCTACACCCCTCGGGGCCCCTGGACAGAACGCAGCCTGATGACACCTCTATAGAGGGTCCTTCTGATAAGAATCAGCCCTCTGCTTCACCGGTTGCAGATCAGAAAAAGGGCATGACCCCCATGGGTCTCCCTCTGTGGTTCACAGATGGGGTTCTCCCACATGTTCCGCGGTCTCTGAGGAGCCGGAGGAAGGGGAATGATGTTTGTACCGGGATGATTCCTTGGTTTCAACCTCCCCGAGCGATCAAGCTGCGATGGGCTCCCTTATTGCAGCAATCTACCAAAACTCTGCATGTGGAAGATCTCCCATCCACTACTACTGACCCTGCGGCCTCCTTTAAAAGGGTGAAGAAACTTAAAAAAAAAAAAAGAACTTATTGACGCCGCTTCGGTATCCGTAAACTCATGGAGTCCCGGTACCCCTTTGGCTTAGCTGTCTCTTAAGGGCTGGGCCGATCCAGCCTCAGTGGACCCTCACCCGGCTTCTGCCTGCCTGAAGGACCCTCCTGTCTTTTACTTGATGGATCCTCCTTCAAGGACCCGACAGACAGACAAGTGGAGCAGCTCGATCGCTCTCCCTCGAGGCCGCGGGTCCCTCTCCCCTTCCGTGTGGGTCGCACAGGCACCAGGACTACCAGTTTCCCTCAGACCCTCACAGATGTAACTGTTCACATTGCTGCGGCGACGGAGTACCTCATGCAGGCCTCCCTCGGCGCTGCTACCTGCGCAGTTATTGCTGCCTCAAATTCCATAGCCATCCGTAAGGCCCTCTGGTTCCGATAATGGAGAGTGTACTCGGTCTCTAAGAAGCCTCTCACAGTACTCCTCCTTTCCAGACCAATGGTTTGCCGATCGCCTGGACAGGCTCCTTCTTTTTTTTTTTTTTTGTCTGACGCCACGGGAGGAAAAGAGTACCTTCTCAGCCCTCCCCGAGTCCACCTCGTCCTGGCAGTCTAGACAAAGACCGAGAAGTCTCGTCCTTCTCCATCTGGGCTGCCGCCTCAGACCACAAATGGGTGTGATACCTTGTGTCTTCCGGTTACCACATTGAATTCTCGACCTGATCCCCTGGTCAGTCTTTTCTCTCAAACCCCCCCAAACGCTCCAAAACACCACGAGGCCTTCTCCTCAGCAATCCACTCCCTCCAAACGGCGGGGGTGATGGTACTTGTTCCGGACGGCGAGAGGTTCAAGGCTATACCTATCGTGGTCGCCAAAGAAAGACGGGTCAGTTCGTCCCTTCCTGGACCTCTAACACCTGAGCAAACATGTGCACGTAAGGAGATTCAGAATGGACTTCCTAGGGTCCATTATTACCTTTATGGTCGAAGGAGAATTCCTTGCTTCCCTAACTATCAGGGACGCGTACCTGCACATACCTATCGCTCCAGCTCACCAAAGTTTCTCCGCTTCGCGGTTCAGGACTTTTTATTTTCATTTGTGGCCCTACCCTCGGCTCTGCCACAGCACCAAGGGTCTTAACTAAGGTCATGGCGGCCGCCATGAGTGCCCTCCACGCCAGGAGAGTGGCTGTTCTGCCTTGCTTGGATGACCTCCTCATCAAGGGCTCAACCAGCGTGCAGATCTCTGTGGGCACCCTATCCCGCTTAGGGCGGCTTCTGACTCCAGTCAAATCATCCCCGGTCACGTCAAAATCCGTCACCTCCCTGGGCATGTCCCTGGACAATCTTCGGGGCTTGATATTTCTCCCTCAAGTCAAGGCGACCGCTCTACAACAAGCGGTACACTGCCCTCTACGTACTCCTGTCACTTCATACGATTCAGTATGAGAGTGCTAGGTACGCTAGCGGCGGCTATAGAGGCAGTGCTGCTCGCTTAGCCACACCACCGCCCACTGCAGCTTGCGCTTCTAGCTGCCTGGGACAAGAGCCACTTTTCACCTGACGCCTTCAGTCAGGTATGCGCTTTACTGGTGGCTTCAGTCCTCTTCCATATCGAGAAGGAGTTTTTCTCCCCCAAGTGGACTGGCTACTCCTGACCACCGCCAGCCTCTTAGTCTGGGGAGCAGCGTACTGGCTCCACACTGCTTCGGGACGTTGGACACCCCAGGAGTCTTCCCTTCCCAGAAATCATCCTGAAAATCAGCGCGATCTTCTCGCGCTCAGGTCATTCCCCTTTTCTGGTAGCAGGTCGTTTGATTCGGGTCCAATTGGACAATGCAACAGCTGTGGCCTATGTCAATCAGCAGGGAGGTACCAGCAGCAAGACAGCTTATCTCGAGGTCCTCAGGATCCTCACCTGGACCGAATCGACGGGAGTCTGTGTTTAAAACGTTACACAGACCGGGAGTAGAAAACTGGGTGGCGGACCTGCTAAGTCGCCAAGGCCTGGCCGCCGGAGAGTGGTTTCTCCACCCAGAAGTGTTCCCACACATCTGCACTCACTGGAGTACACCAGACGTGGAATTAATGGTGCTCTACAAATAAATAATAATAATCTAATGTCCTCAAGGTTGAACGCAAAGGTACCTGCATTCTTAGCCAGGTCACGTGACCCACAGTCCATTGGCGCGAATACTCTAGCCTCCTGAAGTCGTTTCTGTCCAACTTACATGTTTTTCGCCTCTGTCCCTGTTGCCGCGAGTAATCAGGAAGATCAAGGCAGAAGGAGTCCCGGTGATACTAATAGCACCAGACTAGCCCAGGTGTGCCTGGTATGCTGAATTAGTACAATTGCTCATGGCGCCTCGTAAGCATCCCAGACTTGCTGACCCAAGGGCCCATTTCCCATCAGAACTCCAGAGCCCTGAAGCTGACGGCCTGGCCATTGAGACCTGGACTTTAAAAAGAGGGAGATTCTCTCCTGCGGTCATCTCCACCTTGTACAGTGCCCGAAAGCCAGCTTTCATCCCATATTTACCACCGTACGTGGAAAACTTTCCTTTTCCAGTGCAGGGAATCTAATGTCCAACCTATGCCTCTGGCGATCCCCAGAATTCTTGATTTTTTTTTTTTTTTTTGCAGTCAGGTTGCAAAAGGGGTTGGCCCTCAGCCTCCCTTAAGGGGCAGGTTTCATCTCTCTCAATATTCTATCAAGACCGCCTAGCTTGCAATCCGCAAGTCAAGACTTTCCTCAAGGGTGTTTCCCATCTAGTTTCCCTGTATAAACGGTCGCTGGACCCATGGGACCTCAATCTCGTTTTGGACGGTATCCAGAGGTCCCCTTTTGAACCTCCTTAAGGAATCTTCTCTTGCTCTTCTCTCCTGGAAGGTAACATTCTTAGTGGCGATTACGTCCATCAGACAAGTTTCGGAACCGGCATCACTCTCTTGCCGCGAACCCTTTCTGATCTTTCATCAGGACAAGGTGGTTCTACGCCCCCTCCAGGATTTTCTTCCGATTGGTTATTTCCCCGTTTCATATGAACGAGGACATTGTTCTGACTTCCTTTTTGTCCACACCCAGTCCATAGGGTGGAAAGGTTTCTACATTCGCTAGATCTTGTGAGGGCTCTCAGATATTACGTACCCAGGACAGCCCCTTTAGGAACATAGATTCCTTGTTCGTCATTCCTGAAAGGCCTAAGCAAGGACAGGCAGCTTCATAGGCAACGCTGGCTCGATGGATTCGCTCTGCGATCCAGGAAGTCTACCGCTTGCAACTTAAGCCCATTCCTAGTGGGCTGCGGACTTATTCCACGCAAGCAGTTGGCGCCCCTTGGGCCATTAGGCATCAGCCTTCAGTGGACCAGAGGTGTAAGGCTGCGACCTGGTCTTGCCTACATACTGTTTTAAAGCATTACTGAATCCATACCCAGGCTTCGGCTGAGGCGAACCTAGGTAGGAAAATTCTGCAAACGATAGCGGAGTACCTATCTCAGTAGGCGCTCCTGGCTATCTGGGACTGGTTCCTAGTCCTTGGGTTACGTTGTTTATTGTTTACCCACCCATGGACTGCTTTAGGACGTCCCATGGTCCTGTGTCCCCCAATGAGGCGTCAGAGAAAAATGGATTTCTGTGTACTCACCGTAAATTCGTTTTCTCTTAGCCATAATTGGGGAACACAGCACCCACCCTGTTGCCCTGTTGGGTCATGGTTCTCTCAGTACCTTATTTGGTTATGACTTTTTTTTTTTTTTTTTCTCCTACTGCTTGTGTACTAAAACTGAGGTTGCCTGGCCCGGCCAGGGGGTGTATACTGCAGAGGAGGAGCTATGCTTTTGCATCTACTTAGTGTCCTCCTATGGATAGGCAGCATAACACCCATGGTCCCATGGTCCTGTGTCCCCCAATGATGGCTAAGAGAAAACTATTTTACGGTGAGTACACAAAAATCCGTTTTTATTGGCCAATATGAAAAGGTGACCACATTTAGGCTCAAGAACACGAGAGCCTTTGTCATGCTTCAAACTTTGCCATCTGTTCACATGAGCCAATAAGTATACATTTGTTGCAGTGAATATGCTATTGAGGGCTTCCCACTTTGATTTTTGCTTTGGTAGGTTGCATCCTGTGCGCTGGTATCTAGACCTGCACTTTAGCTTGTGCAACTTCCTTTTTTCATAACAAAAGACTGTAGCGCTCACAAAGTGATAAGGTGAGGGTTAGTACATTTTAACACAATTTTAAGCTATTTTAAATAAATGGGGACAACTTACTTGTTATAAGTGATAACAGTAAATGCAGATGAGTAGATGCGAATCCTTATCTGACCAGCGTGGACCGCTGCTGAGATGGCGTGTTTCAGGATGGCTGAGTTGCAGAATTGCAGCTGCTTCTTCCCAGTGGTGCGAGGACTTGCGGTGTGCTGCGAGCAGGCTTCACTGGGTAAGATGTGACCCAGTGGAAGGGATGCAAGTCAGAGCTGGCATCTGTATCCAGGAGCCCCGGCCGGCGGCTTCCTTGGATACTTAGACGCGTGCGTGTGGAGGAGCGTGTGACGTCACAGGGCTCAGGACAGGCTATGGAAGGCTGTTTTTTATTTTTAATGTCCCTGTTTTTCTGGTACGTGTTTCATGGACCACACCATAGTGTGGTCCGTAGGACAACAGTGATGCCAGAAAAAAACGGACATGTCTCCGTGCGGCAAACACGGACAAGCATGTACACTGCATGAAGACACGGTAACTGAAAAATCACTGATGTGTGAGCAGACCCATTGATTATAATGGGCCTGTGTATGTCCGTGATTCTGCTATGTATAAAAACTAGCACATACGTATCAGAATCACTGACGTCTGAAACGGGCCTAAAGGTTTTTAGTAGTCCATTGTGGTCATAAAAAATATGTATTGTTTTGTGTGTATTTTTCTTTATATTTTCCTCCGATTCAGCAAAAAAGAAAAGGGGAATATAAAAATGCGGAAGCCCCAGGTATTGTGGGAAAAAAAGAGGCAAAAAAAATGTTTTATCCGAACAACTACTTTTAGTGCTGTTTTTAAAGCGCATATTCAATAAAATTAAAAAAATATAGATCAGGAAGGGAGGAAAAATCTGGCCCAGCCCAGAACTGGTTAAACTAGATTTTTCTACAGTTATTTTTGTGGAACATGATCCCTCAATTATGTAGTCCTCCTGTATTAAGCTTTGCCTGTGGATGTTGAGGTCAGTATTGACCATGGCAGATAAGGCCGAAGCTCTCACTAATCATCGCAGTTACAGGCGTCAGCTGTATAACACAGCCTGCAACCACTGGGCTGAGCTGATGATTCTGCTCCATTCATGCACATCTGGCATCTGCTGCACATTTACCATCTGATGCAGATTTACCACATATATCAGTAAGGGGATTGAAGAACTGTTTCTGCCATAGATCTGCAATGTATACATTGGCAAATATGGTGTGCATAGGGCCAAATAACCAAATTTCTTGGCTGTAGTTTTTTATGAAGGTGCTGAAATCAATGTTTATAGCTGCTTTTTTTTTAATTTATTTATCTATTTTTAGGCTGAAGGCTCGGATCATTGCTCTATGCCGGAAGATCTGGTAAGTGTGACATAGACATGAGGGTATAAGCTGTAATTTGTCGTATTGTTACATGTGAATGGTTTAGATATTTTATCATATTAGCATAAAAGGGTGTAGCATGACTCTAACAGCTTAAATAGATACCAATGTTTCTTCATCGTTCCTATGGGAGACCCAGACCATGGGGTGTATAGCTTCTGCCTCCGGAGGACACACAAAGTACTACACTAAAAAGTGTAGCTCCTCCCTCCGAGCATATACACCCCCTGGATAACCAAATATAGCCAGTTCAATGCTTTGTGTTCAGGAGGCACACATCCACACATGCATTCTCATCTGATTTTGATTTTTGGAAAGAGTTTGAAGAAAAGCGGGTCCAAGCCTGGACTCCCGGCATGTCCCTTCTCACCCCTTTTGTCGGCGGTGTTGTTAAGGTTGATTTCAGGGCTGGAGCCTTACATGCCGCGCTCCTTCACCATCCCTCGGGCTCTAGCTTGAAGTGGGAGCCAGCACGGTTCTCCCTGCCTTGCAGGAGACCGGTCTCCATCCGCAGCCCTTCAGGATCCTGCCGGATGGAGCACTCATCCCCAGGGACTGAAAACCCTGCGTCTCACAAGCTAAGTATCTGAGACGTTATTTTCGGGGGGTCCCTTGTACTTTATTGTTGGGGAGAGTGGGCTGTGTATCTATGCTGACATTTCCGGCCGGTTCTCTGGTTTTCACCTGAGAACCGCGCCGATGGTGCCTGCGCGCCGGCCGCATTGTTAAATTTAGGCCCCGGCTTCGCCTGAGGCCTAGTTTCGATTTCACTGCCCCTGCATGTCAATCATGCAGAGGGACAGTGCGGCTCCGCCCAGCGGCCGCTCGGCACAGGGGAGGGACACTCCTCTCTGAGGAAATGTTTCCCTCCCCTGTATATCTCCTTGGCCCTCCGGATCCCGCTCTTAGAGTAGGCCCCGCCCCCTCTCCTCGCTCCGGCGCCATTTTATCAGCGTTCTTATGCCATGTCTGCACAGCGATCGGCGCTGGCTGCAGCATCTCTCTGGGGGTCCGGGCTGTGGGATCTGGAGGGCACAGAGACGTCCCAATGTCAAACGGTCTGGCAAGCCACAACCTCCGGTTGTGGACCTGCTTATATACTCTGCTTATATACTCTCTGGCGGTCATTCTGGCTCAGAGCCCCTACTTCAGCAGCATGTCTCACACGAGGAGCAAGGCTGCAAGGCTGTACTCAATATGCACTGCATGTAGGCTCGTACTGCCTGTACCGAGCACATAACCACATCGTCATGCCTGCTCTAACATGGTGGTGCCTCAGCCTGAAGGCTCATCCCCAGTGGTCCCTCCGGCTGAACCCCCGGCTTGGGTAGAATCCTTCTCCCCATGGGACAGCTGTCCCGGACTCTGCTGAGCATGCATCAGCCCCCTTCTCAGGGCGCTTCTGCTGCCACGGCTCGCTCAGCAAAGCTCACAGAGGATTCTTCATCTGGTCTCAGACCCCGTTCTCCTAAAAGGAGACGCAGGGTCCCCTCTCCTTGCTTGTCCCGCGGCTCTGATTCACGAGCTGACTCGCAGGACGAGGAGGATGCCTTCACTGGGGGCTCGACGCTACCTCCATGTACCCCATTGATCTGTCCGAAAGTGACGCAGATGCTAGTGATTTGATTGCGTCCATTAATTTTGTACTGGACCTCAATCCGCCTGTATCAGGGGAGCAACCCTCTCTGGCAGAAAAGCACCAGTTTACCTTGCCTAAGAGAACAAGGAGTGTGTTCCTTAACCACTCCAGTTTTCAGGCCACTGTGACCAAGCCTAGGGCCTGTCCTGACAAACTCTTCCCAAAGCGTGGTTCTGATGACCGTTTTCCGTTTTCACCAGAGGTGGTCAAGGAGTGGGCTCATTCACCAAAGGTAGACCCTCCGGTGTCTAGACTCTCAGCCCGGAAAGTTGTATCAGTGGCTGATGGCACCTCTCTTAAGGATTCCACTGACCGCCATCTGTATATGAGGCGGCAGGGGCCTCGTTCTCCCCACCTTTTGCAGCAGTGTGGGCTCTCAACGCCATCTTTGCTTCTCTAGGTAGATGCGTTCCCTCACCAGGGACTCTATGCCCGAAATGGTTGCCTTAACTTCCAGGCTTCAGCCTTTTCATCCTATGCCATGTCTGCCATGCTGGAGGCTTCTCACCGCACTGCGGTGACTTCGGCTAATTCTCTCGCTATCCGCAGGATCTTGTGGCTTCGAGAGTGGAAGGCAGACGCTTCTTCAAAGAAGTACCTTGCTGGGCTCCCATTTGCTGGGCCCAGGCTGTTCGGTGAACAACTGGATGAAATTATTCAGGAAGCTACTGGCGGGAAGAGTACTTCCATGCCACAAATCAAAACCAGGAAACCTGTCCAGGGCAGGAACCAGTCGAGGTTTCGTTCCTTTCGTTCCTCCAACTGGTCGTCCTCTAAGCCCTCGGCCTCGTCCTCTAACTCAGCCAAGGACCAAAAACCCAACTGGTGCACGAAGCCGCGTCCTCAGAAGACCGCAGGAGCTGCTGCCACTAAGGCAGCCTCCTCTTGACTATCTGGCCCCGCCAGCAACGTCCTTGGTCGGTGGCAGGCTCTCCCACTTTGGCGACGTGTGGTTTCAACACGTCTCCGATCAGTGGGTGCGGGATATCATCCCCCACGGCTACAGCATAGAATTCTATCCAGCCCGCCAAACAGATTTTTTTCTGTCAACTCCCCCCTGCTCCAAGGCCGCCGCCTTCTCACAGGCCGTGGCATCCTTGCAGGCCAACGGAGTAATTGTATCGGTTCCCGCCTGGGAACGGTTCAGAGGTTTCTACTCAAATCTCTTCCTAGTCCCCGAAAAGGACGGTTCCTTCCGGCCCATCCTGGATCTCAAGCTTCTCAACAAGCATGTTTAGGTGCGGCATTTTCGCATGGAGTCTCTGCGATCAGTCATTGCCTCAATGACCCAAGGAGATTTCCTGGCATCCATCGACATCAGAGATGCCTATCTGCATGTGCCAATTGCAGTTTCACACCAGCGTTGGCTACATTTTGCAATCGGAGAGGAACATTTCCAATTCGTGGCTCTTCCCTTCGGGTTAGCCACGGCCCCTCGAGTATTCACCAAGGTCATGGCAGCAGTGGTTGCGGTTCTGCTCCTCCAGGGGTTGGCAGTGATCCCTTTTCCTGGACGGCCTTCTAGTCAAGGCTTCATCCAGTGCAGACTGTCAGCGGAGTGCCTCGCTCACTCTCGCCACTCTAGTCCAATTCGGGTGGCTTGTCATTCTGCCCAAGTCCATTCTGACTCCGACCCAGAAGCTCACGTACCTAGGGATGCAATTCGAGACTCTGCCGGCACTTGTGAAGCTGCCCTTAGTCAAACAGCAGTCCCTCCACTGGCGGTGCGCTCTCTGCTGAGGCCCCGCCGTCATTCCATCAGGCACCTAATGCAGGTGCTGGGTCAGATGGTGGCGTCAATGGAAGCAGTTCCCTTTGCCCAGTTCCATCTGCGTCCTCTGCAGCTGGACATTCTCCGCTGTTGGGACAAGCGGACTTCCTCCTTGCACAGATTAGTGGTTCTGTCGCCACAGACCAGGGGCTCCCTTCAGTGGTGGCTTCGGCCCCTCTCTCTTCAGGGACGCTCCTTCCTGGCCCCGTCCTGGGTGATCCTCACCACGGATGCCAGTCTATCCCGCTGGGGAGCAGTATATCTCCACCACAGAGCGCAGGGCACTTGGACTCCGTCCGAATCAGCCCTCTCGATCAATGTGCTGGAAATCAGAGCTGTGCTTCTAGCTCTCTTAGCCCTTCACCACCTGTTGGCGGGCAAGCACATTCGAGTCCAGTCAGACAACGTGACAGCGGTTGCCTACATCAACCACCAGGGCGGGACACTCAGCCGCCTGGCAATGTTGGAGGTTCAACGCATCCTTCAGTGGACTGAGGACTCCAGGTCCACCATATCCGCAGTCCACATCCCAGGCGTGGAAAACTGGGAGGCAGATTATCTCAGCCGTCAAACCGTGGACAGCGGCGAGTGGGTTCTGCATCCGGCAGTGTTTCGGTCAATCTGCCGCAAGTGGGGCACTCCGGAAGTGGATCTTCGCTCCCACGATCCTCAGGCCTTTGCAGCGGACGCGCTGGTTGAAGATTGGTCCCAGTTTCGTCTGTCTTACGGGTTTCCCCCTCTAGTTCTTGCCAGAGTCCTGCGCAAGATCAGAATGGAGGGCCGTCGGGTCATTCTCATTGCTCCAGACTGGCCCAGGCGAGCTTGGTACCCAGACCTGCTCCATCTGTCCGTAGAGGTGCCGTGGCATCTCCCGGACCGTCCAGACCTTCTCTCACAAGGTCCGTTTTTCCGCCAGATTGACGGCGTGGTTCTTGAGTTCTGGATTTTGACGACTTCTGGTATCCCTCCTGAAGTCATCTCCACTATGACTCGGGCTCGGAAGTATTCCTTGGCCAAGATCTATCACAGGACCAGGAGAATTTTCCTATCCTGGTGTCGCTCTTCCGGCCATGCTTCTTGGCCTTTTTTCCTTGCCGACCCTCCTGTCCTTTCTACAGTCCGGTCTGCAGCTAGGACTATCCCTCAAGGGACAGGTCTCGGCTCTGTCAGTGTTGTTCCAGCGGCGTATCGCTCGCCTGGCTCAGGTGCGCTCCTTCATGCAGGGCGCATCCCACATCATTCCGCCTTACCGGCGGCCTTTGGATCCCTGGGACCTTAATCTGGTCCTCACGGCTTTCTAGAAACCCCCCTTTGAGCCTCTTAAGGGGGTTTCTTTGTCTCGTCTTTCACAGAAAGTGGTCTTTCTAGTGGCCATAACTTCCCTCAGGAGAGTCTCTGATTTGGCTGCGCTCTCTTCGGAGTCACCTTTTTTGGTTTTTCATCAAGACAAGGTGGTTCTCCGTCCGACTCCGGACTTTCTCCCTAAGGTGGTTTCTCCTTTCCACCTTAACCAGGATATTTCCCTGCCTTCCTTTTTGTCCGGCTCCTGTTCATCGCTTTGAAAAAGTGTTGCATACTCTGGATCTGGTGCGGGCGCTCCGGATCTATGTGTCTCGCACCGCTGTTCTTAGGCGGTGCACCTCTCTTTTTGTGCTAACCACAGGTCAGCGTAAGGGCCTCTCGGCTTCTAAGCCGACCCTAGCTCGTTGGATTAGGTCGGCCATTTCTGATGCCTACCAGTGTACTCAGGTGCCTCCCCCGCCGGGGATCAAGGCACACTCGACCAGAGCTGTCGGTGCCTCTTGGGCTTTCAGGCACCAGGCTACGGCTCAGCAGGTCTGTCAGGCTGCCACTTGGACTAGCCTGCATACCTTTTCAAAGCACTACCAAGTGCATGCTCATGCTTCGGCAGATGCGAGCTTGGGCAGACGCATCCTTCAGGCGGCTGTCGCCCATTTGTGAAGTTAGGTTTCACCTACTTCTCAGTTTTCTGTTTATTCCCACCCATGGACTGCTTTGAGACGTCCCATGGTCTGGGTCTCCCATAGGAACGATGAAGAAAAAGAGAATTTTGTTTACTTACCGTAAATTCTTTTTCTTATAGTTCCGTATTGGGAGACCCAGCACCCTCCCTGTTGCCTGTTGGCAGTTTCTTGTTCCGCGTGTTATCACCGGCTGTTGTTGTAGACAGAGGCTCCGGTTGTTCCGGTTCTTGCTCTATCTCTACTTGTGGGTGGCTACTCTCCTTCAGCTTTTGCACTAAACTGGCTATATTTGGTTATCCAGGGGGTGTATATGCTCGGAGGGAGGAGCTACACTTTTTAGTGTAGTACTTTGTGTGTCCTCCGGAGGCAGAAGCTATACACCCCATGGTCTGGGTCTCCCATTACGGAACTATAAGAAAAAGAATTTACGGTAAGTAAACACAATTCTCTTTTTTTCCGATAAATGTATGTAAATCTATTTGAAGTTCATGAAAACTTGAAATCTAGAAGTAAAAACCTTCTCTAGCTGTAGAAATGCTAAGACAGATTACCAGAGGTGTCGGTGGGTCTTTTATTTCGGTTTCTTTTCTCCTCTATGACAAAGACGGTACAGGATTCTGATTGTACTGTAAATAAGTCTATGGAGGTTCCAGCACATACAATGCTGGAAGACTTAATGTACTGTGCACAAACTCCCAGACATCCAGTGTATGGCCTGGAAATGCACACCAAATTGAGGTCAGTTTGTTGCGAAAAAATGGAAGCTATGGATAATAAACTGACTATATAACTATATAGTGATGCATCTTTTTATTTTTTCACACCTTTTTTTTTTTTTTGCTGTGAAGTAACAGCTTTTTACTGTGCCAAGAAACTTTAATGACGGTTCTGCAAAACTCATCAGCATGCTTCTTATTTTTTCCATGCAGATCTTAAGCATTCCTTCAGTCTTTTTTTGTCACATTTTTTCAGCCATTCACATGAATGGTAACAAAAAGTGGAAAATCCACGTATTCTACGCAACATTTTTTCCTGTAAAAAAACAGTTTTTTTTGTGCAGAAATTTCTTCTGCAAATACTTAATATGTGCTCATACTTTTTTGGTATTTCTGCTCACTGACAGAGGGTTTCTGAAGTATCGACTCAGCCATGGTATGCAATGCTTATTCTACCTCCGCTCCTGAAAGACAGTCCCTCTGCTCCATTGCTGGCCGCTTATTACCCGGACTGTGTCGGCATGAGCCCATCATGTACCAGGACAAACCGTCTTCATGGAGACAACAAACTAGAGCAAAGCAAAGGAGTGGCTCCTAATACTGGTAAGTCTTTATACGTCTTTCCCTTGTTAATTATTATACACTGTACAAAAATATAAAAGCAATGCTTATTTTTGCTCCCATTTTTCATGAGCTGAACTCAAAGATCTAAAGACTTATTCTATGTACACAGAAGGCCTTTTTCTCTCAAATATTATCCACAAATTTGTCTAAATCTGTGTTATTGAGCACTACTCCTTTGCCGAGATAATCCATCCACTTCACAGGTGAGGCATATGAAGATATGCTGATTACACAGCATGATTATTGCACAGGTGTGCCTTAGGCTGGCCACAATAAAAGACCACTCTACAATGTGCAGTTTTACAGTATTGGGGAGGTCCGGGGTGGGGGGGGGGGTGTCAGAAAACCAGTCATTATCTGGTGTGACTACCATGGGCCTCTCACAGTGCAACACATCTCCTTCGCATACAGTTAATCACAATGTTGGTTGTGGCCTGTGGATGGTTGGTCCCCTCCTCTTAAATGGGAGTTGCTGAATATTGGCAGGAACGTGAACATGCTGTCTAATATGGCATGCCACAGCATCCCAAACATGCTCAATGGGTGTCCTGTCCAGTGAGTATCCTGGCCATGGAAGAGCTGGGATGTTTTCATCTTCCAGGATTTGTGTACAGATCCTTACAACATGGGACCGTACATTATAATGCTGCAACATGAGGTGATAGTCGTGGATGAATGGCACAACATTGAGCCTCCGGATCTCATCATAATATATCTGTGCATTCAAAACGGCATCAGTAAAATGCACCTGTTTGTTATCTATAACATAATTATGCCTGTACCATAACCCCACCGCCTACATGGGCCACTTGATTCAGAACATTCACATTAGCAACCCACTCACCCACACTACGCTATACATGCAGTCTGTCATCTGCACTATATAATGAAAACTGGGATTCACCTGTGAAGAGAATACCTCTCCAACATGCCAGATGCCATCGATTGTTAGCATTTGCCCACTCAAGTCAGTTATGACAACGAACTGCAGTTTGGTAGAGATCCCAATGAAGACGGCGGGCATGCAGATGAGCTTCTGAGACGGTTTCTGACGGTTTGTGCATAAATTGTTTGGTTATACACCCCTATATTTGCAGCACATGTCCGGGGGCTGGTCTCAGGTGGATTTGGAGGTGAAGATGCTGGCTGTAGAGGTCCTGGGCTGGGCTGGTTACACATGGTCTACCGTTGTGAGGCCAGTTGGATGTTCTGCCGATTTTTCTGAAAAGCATTTGGAGATGGCTTGTGGTAGAGAAATGAGCCTTCAGTTCACCGGAAACCGCTCTGGAGGACATTCCCGCAGTCAGCATGCCAATTACACACTCCATCAAAACCAGCAATATCTGTGGGGTTGTGCTGTATGGTAAAACTGCACAATTTACATCTTTCAGTTCAGCTGATGACAAATGGAAAAAAACCCAAAAGTGTTGCGTTAATATGTTTGCTCAGTGTAGTTGCTTCTTATTGATCTTGGTAGAAGCTTGTAGGAATAGAACTGAAAAGTGTATCAATTTTGTTTTTGTTTGATGTAGGGATCAATCCATATTTTCAGCCGTTCTACCAACCCAATGAATGTGGCAAAGCTTTGTGCGTCAGACCTGATGTAATGGAACTCGACGAGCTGTATGAATTTCCTGAGTTCTCTAGAGACCCCACAATGTATTTGGCCATGAGAAATCTTATCTTGGGCTTGTGGCACATAAATTGTAAGGTAAGTTTCCAGTAAAGTAACCTTTGGATTACAAATAAGTGGAAGTAAACATGTTGCTTAAATTTTTTTTTGGGAAATTTACATTGCGCAGATTTGACGCAGAAATTTCTGTAACAGAAAAATCCATTCCATACATATAAAACAGATTTGTTTGGGTTTTTTTGGCAGCATGTACACACATTTCTGCAAGTCCATGAGTATGACCTTGGAAGCAAAATCTTTGCAAGAAAGTGTTGCTTAACCCCTTAAGGTAGTGCAACGTTTTGTTCTTTAATTCTTGCTTTTTTTTTTTTGTTTTTAGGTTTTTTTTTTGTTTATTTTTTCTTTTTTTCTTGCGCTTTTTTTCCCCAGGACCCATAACCTTTTTTTTTTTTTTTTTTTTTTTTTAAATTTTCCCATTGTCACACCTGTAAAATCTTTTTGTTTTTCAGTGGAGAATAAGTTATAGTTTTCGTGACACCATTTGTTTTATAGTGTTTTGGGGTTTTTTTTTTATAATTTTTTTATGCATATTGGGCTTTGTTCTTACATTGGTCATTGTGCAGTAAATTTATAAAGAAAGAGTTGTGCATCCTAATGGATTTTTCTTTATTGTGTTACAAAAAATGAATAAAGAACCTTTTGCAATGGGAAAGGTTCACATGATAGCCATGAAAGACTGATGCATTTCCGGCATAACAATAACGTCCAATAAATCAAGGGATCATGGGAGAGTATACAGTGTGTCCACCCATATCCTGTCCACCGCCATTAACTTGAGAATGGCATAGATGTGGTGTCTAGGTATAGTAAAGTAGTCATGTGCTACGCAATGAAACCACCTATAACGCCACCTGATGGAAAACAACGGAGTTAGCATTGTTATCTCGAAAACTGAACAAGATATAAAAAAAAAGTGAATTACAAAGTTGTAGGGCATCATCAATTCAATCCAAATGAACACCTTGCATACAGAAATGCTATGATATGTAACCCATGACCCCCCTCCCCCCCAAAAAAAACATTGAATGCTGGTCACGCATATGACGCTCATTTTACTCTGATGCTCAAAGTGGCCACAGTCAGCTGCAATGCACATCTGGACTCTGGACAGCATACTGTGTCTTGCTGCACATTGTGCAATATGGTAGGTGACACGTTTGCACAAGCATCTGTGATACGTTGTCGTAGGTCTTGCAATGATGGAGGGGTTGCATATAGCTGCTGTTTAATGTGACCTCACAGAAAGAAGTCCAATGGGGTCAGGTCAGGTGAGCGTGGAGGCCACGCCATGCAGCCACCATACCCAATGACTTGTAGGAAGGTCTCCATGAGGTATCTCTTCACGTCCGCAGCCTTGAGTTTTACACGTTATAATCCTAGCATTTCGCAAGATGTCGATTCGTATTGAATTGATGATGCCCTACAACTTTGTAATTCACTTTTTTTCTCTATCTCGTTCCGTTTTCGAGATAAAAATGCTAACTCCGTTGTTTTCCACCAGGTGGTGCTATAGGTGGTTTCATTACATAGCGCATGGCTACTTTACTATACCTAGACACCACTTCTATGCCTATAGCTGCCGCCGTTATCAAGTTAATGGCGGTGGACAGGATATGGGTGGACACACTGTATAAAACCAAAGCAGACCAATCGCATATGTGTATGTAACAGAAATAATTATTTCAAGCTGTATTATATTTCTGCATGAATATAATACATTGAGTAAAACTTGTTTTCTTTTTCGCTCTATTGGGAGACCCAGACAATTGGGTGTATAGGCTATGCCTCCGGAGGCCGCACAAAGTACTACACTTAAAAGTGTTAAGCCCCTCCCCTTCTGCCTATACACCCCCCGTGCTCCCACGGGCTCCTCAGTTTTTTGCTTTGTGCGAAGGAGGCAGACATGCACAGCACAGCTCCACAGATTAGTCAGCAGCAGCTGCTGACTATGTCGGATGGAAGAAAAGTGGGCCCATATAGGGCCCCCAGCATGCTCCCTTCTCACCCCACTCTTGTCGGCGGTGTTGTTAAGGTTGAGGTATCCATTGCGGGTACGGAGGCTGGAGCCCACATGCTGTTTTTCCTTCCCCATCCCCCTCAGGGCTCTGGGCGAAGTGGGATCCCATCGATCTCCAGGCACTGAGACCGTGCTTCATCCACAACTCCTGTGGAGCCTGATGGATAGGAGCCAGGTATCGTTCAGGGACATGGCCCTGCATCTTGGAGGTACTCTGTGTCCCCGTGGGGACCGCGCACAGCATCACTCCAGCATTGCTGGGTGTGCTAGTGCACCGGGGACCGCGGCGCTGACCGGGTCTATATGTGCCATTATACACTCAGCGTCGCTGAGTGTGTTTATATGTAGGGGCTACCGCACTAACCGCCGCTGCCATGGGAGACTGCGGCGCGGCTGGGACTTGTAGTTCGCCGGGGACTTTCACGCCGGCCGCGCTTTTACGGCGGCCGCGTTTATTACTAGAGTCCCCGGCTTGCTTGCGGCCTAGTTTCCTTTTCTCCCGCCCTCAGCCCTTACAGGCAGGGGAAGGGCGGGACGCTGCAGAGCGAGCAGCACTGAGGGCTGGAGTATGATTTACATACTCCACCCCCCTCACTGTGCACAGTGTGAGCACCAGTTCCCGCTCTTTCTCGGCCACGCCCACAGCTCCCTCCTCTCGTCAGGACGCCGCAGCCATTCCTGTCAGCTCCTCCGACGCTGCAGAGAGGGACAAATCCTGGGAGACCCAGACACGGTCTCTGGTGGCCTCACAACCGCTTTAGGCGGCTGGTAAGCAGCACCTGTTGGTGCTAGCCCCATGGTGCTGTAGTGTACTGGTACATTATTTGTGTATTGTATATACTTTACACTGTATGAGCACAGTTCATTCTGGCTATATACCCTATTGTGTTACTCAGGGAAAACTATAGCATGGCGCCCACAAAAGGCAGGGGTGCCAAAACACAGGCTTATTATGCTGCCTGCGCCGCATGTAAGACCCCACTACCGACAGGTTCCACTGACCCTCATTGTGTGCAGTGTTCGGCCCCTGTGACACTTCTTCAGCCGGAGCCTATGCTAAGAGGGGCCCAGGGGGAGCCACCTGTCGACACTGTCCAGGTGACGGGGACTGAGTTTGCAAAACTCTCTGAGACTATGGCTAAGATACTAGAAGCCTTGCAGTCCAGGCCGGTATCTCAGCAAAGGGACTCTGGTGAATCATTGTTCCCTGGCCCCCCTCAGTTGGACCTTCAATGTCCTCCCGGGGTATCTCATACATCCCAGACTGAGGGTTCGGACTTAGACCCCAGCCCCAGATCGACTAAGCGGGCTCGCTTAGAATTTCCCTCGACATCATATTGTTTAGGGTCTCAGCGGGGGGAATCCTTGGTTGATGATGCGGAGACAGCTGATCAGGATTCGGATCCTGAGAGCGCTCTCAATCTTAATACTCCAGACGGGGACGCCATAGTGAACGATCTTATTGCGTCCATCCATCAGTTGCTGGATATTTCTCCCTCAGCCCCTCCGGCGGAGGAGTCAGCTTCGCAGCAGGAGAAATTTCGTTTCAGGTTCCCCAAGCGTACACAGAGTATGTTTCTAGACCACTCTGATTTCAGAGAGGCAATCCAGAATCACCATGCTTGTCCAGATAAGCGTTTTTCTAAGCGCCTTAAGGATACACGTTATCCTTTCCCCCCGGACGTGGTTAAAGGTTGGACTCAATGCCCCAAAGTGGATCCTCCAATCTCCAGACTGGCGGCTAGATCCATACTTGCAGTGGAAGATGGGGCCTCGCTCAAAGATGCCACTGACAGGCAGATGGAGCTCTGGTTGAAATCCATCTATGAAGCTATCGGAGCTTCTTTTGCCCCAGCATTCGCAGCCGTATGGGCGCTGCAAGCTATCTCAGCAGGTCAAGCGCAAATTGAAGCAGCCACATGCACGGCCGCGCCACAAGTGGCATCCATTACCACCCAGACCTCGGCAATTGCGTCTTACGCTATTAATGCTGTCCTGGACTCTGTGAGCCGTACGGCGGTTGCGGCCGCCAATTCGGTGGTACTCCGCAGGGCCTTGTGGCTACGGGAATGGAAGGCAGATTCTGCTTCCAAAAAGCGCTTAACCAGTTTGCCAATTTCTGGCGACAGGCTGTTTGGCGAGCGCCTGGATGAAATCATCAAACAATCCAAGGGAAAGGATACATCCTTACCCCAGCCCAAACAGAACATCCCCCAACAGAAGAGAGGGCAGTCGAGGTTTCGGTCCTTTCGGGGCGCGGGCAGGTCCCAATTCTCCTCGTCCAAAAGGTCTCAGAAAGAACAAAGGAACTCTGATGCATGGCGGTCTAAGTCACGTCCTAAAAAGACCATTGGAGGCACCGCTAACAAAGCGGCTTCCTCATGACTTTCGACCTCCTCTAGTAGCATCCTCGGTCGGTGGCAGGCTCTCCCGCTTTTGCGACACCTGGCTGCCACAAATAAAAGACCGCTGGGTGAGAGACATTCTGTCTCACGGTTACAAGATAGAGTTCACCTCTCGTCCCCCGACTCGATTCTTCAGGTCATCTCCGCCTCCCGAGCGAGCCGAGGCTCTTCTGCAGGCGCTGGGCACTCTGAAGGCAGAAGGAGTGGTGGTCCCTGTTCCTCTTCAGCAACAGGGCCAAGGTTTTTACTCCAACTTGTTTGTAGTCCCAAAGAAGGACGGGTCTTTCCGTCCTGTCCTGGACCTGAAACTTCTCAACAAACACGTAAGGACCAGGCGGTTCCGGATGGAATCCCTCCGCTCCGTCATCACCTCAATGTCCCAAGGAGATTTCCTTGCATCGATCGATATCAAAGATGCTTATCTCCACGTTCCGATTGCCCCAGAGCACCAGCGCTTCTTGCGCTTCACCATAGAAAACGAACACCTGCAGTTCGTGGCACTGCCGTTCGGCCTGGCAACAGCCCCACGGGTTTTCACCAAGGTTATGGCTACTGTAGTTGCGGTCCTCCATTCTCAGGGTCACTCGGTGATCCCGTACTTGGACGATCTGTTGATCAAGGCACCCTCTCAAGAGGCATGCCAACACAGCCTCGACGCTACCCTGGAGACTCTCCAGAGTTTCGGGTGGATCATCAATTTTCCAAAGTCAAATCTGATACCGGCCCAATCGCTGACATACCTTGGCATGGAGTTCCATACCCTCTCAGCGATAGTGAAGCTTCCGCTGATCAAGCAGCAGTCACTACAGAAAGGGGTACAATCTCTCCTTCAAGGCCAGTCACACCCCTTGAGGCGCCTCATGCCCTTCCTGGGGAAGATGGTGGCAGCAATGGAAGCAGTCCCTTTCGCGCAGTTTCACCTGCGTCCCCTTCAATGGGACATCCTACGCAAATGGGACAGGAAGCCGACGTCCCTCGACAGGACCGTCTCCCTCTCTCAGGCGACCAAAGCCTCCCTTCGGTGGTGGCTTCTTCCCACTTCATTATCGAAGGGGAAATCCTTCCTACCCCCATCCTGGGAAGTAGTCACGACGGACGCGAGTCGGTCAGGGTGGGGAGCGGTTTTTCTCCACCACAGGACTCAGGGTACGTGGACCCGGCAAGAGTCCTCGCTTCAGATCAATGTTCTGGAAATACGGGCAGTGTATCTTGCCCTGAAAGCGTTCCAGCAGTGGCTGGAAGGCAAGCAGATCCGAATTCAGTCGGACAATTCCACAGCGGTGGCATACATCAACCACCAAGGCGGCACACGCAGTCGACAAGCCTTCCAGGAAGTCCGGCGGATTTTGATGTGGGTGGAAGCCACGGCCTCCACCATATCCGCAGTTCACATCCCAGGCGTAGAAAACTGGGAAGCAGATTATCTCAGTCGCCAGGGCATGGACGCAGGGGAATGGTCCCTTCACCCGGACGTGTTTCAGGAGATCTGTTGCCGCTGGGGGGTGCCGGACGTCGACCTCATGGCGTCCCGGCACAACAACAAGGTACCAATGTTCATGGCACGGTCTCAAGATCCCAGAGCTCTGGCGGCAGACGCCTTAGTTCAGGATTGGTCGCAGTTTCAGCTCCCTTATGTGTTTCCCCCGCTGGCACTGTTGCCCAGAGTGTTACGCAAGATCAGGGCCGACTGCCGCCGCGTCATCCTCGTCGCTCCAGACTGGCTGAGGCGGTCGTGGTACCCGGATCTGTGGCATCTCACGGTCGGCCAACCGTGGGCACTACCAGACCGACCAGACTTGCTATCTCAAGGGCCGTTTTTCCATCTGAATTCTGCGGCCCTCAACCTGACTGTGTGGCCATTGAGTCCTGGATCCTAGCGTCTTCATGGTTATCTCAAGAGGTCATTGCCACTATGAGACAGGCTAGAAAACCAACGTCCGCCAAGATCTATCACAGGACGTGGAAAATTTTTCTGTCATGGTGCTCTGCTCAGGGTTTTTCTCCCTGGCCATTTGCATTACCTACTTTTCTGTCCTTCCTTCAATCTGGACTGGAAAAGGGTTTGTCGCTCAGCTCCCTTAAGGGACAAGTTTCGGCGCTCTCTGTGTTTTTCCAGAAGCGCCTAGCTAGACTTCCACAGGTACGCACGTTCCTGCAGGGAGTTTGTCACATCGTTCCACCTTACAAGCGGCCGTTAGAACCCTGGGATCTAAACAGGGTGCTGATGGTTCTTCAGAAACCACCTTTCGAGCCAATGAGAGATATCTCCCTCTCACGACTTTCGCAGAAAGTGGTTTTTCTAGTAGCAGTCACTTCTCTTCGGAGAGTGTCTGAGCTAGCAGCGTTGTCGTGCAAAGCCCCTTTTCTGGTGTTTCACCAGGACAAGGTGGTTCTACGTCCGGTTCCGGAATTTCTTCCTAAGGTGGTATCCCCCTTTCATCTCAATCAGGATATTTCCTTACCTTCTTTTTATCCTCATCCAGTTCACCAATGTGAAAAGGATTTGCACTTGTTAGATCTGGTGAGAGCACTCAGACGCTACATTTCTCGTACGGCGCCCCTGCGCCGCTCGGATGCACTCTTTGTCCTTGTCGCTGGCCAGCGTAAAGGTTCACAGGCTTCCAAATCAACCCTGGCTCGGTGGATCAAGGAGCCAATTATCGAAGCTTACCGTTCGGCTGGGCTTCCGGTTCCCTCAGGGCTGAAGGCCCATTCTACCAGAGCCGTGGGAGCGTCCTGGGCTTTGAGGCACCAGGCTACGGCTCAACAGGTGTGTCAGGCGGCTACCTGGTCGAGCCTGCACACTTTCACGAAGCACTATCGGGTGCATACCTATGCTGCGGCGGATGCCAGCCTAGGTAGACGAGTCCTTCAGGCGGCGGTTGCCCACCTGTAGGAAAGGGCCGTTTTACGGCTCTCTTACAAGGTATTATTTTACCCACCCAGGGACTGCTTTTGGACGTCCCAATTGTCTGGGTCTCCCAATAGAGCGAAAAAGAAGAAGGGAATTTTGTTTACTTACCGTAAATTCCTTTTCTTCTAGCTCTAATTGGGAGACCCAGCACCCGCCCCTGTTTTTTTGTGTACACATGTTGTTCATGTTGAATGGTTTTAGTTCTCCGATATTCCTTCGGATTGAAGTTACTTTAAACCCGTTGATATTTCTTTTTCCTCCTTCTTGCTTTTGCACCAAAACTGAGGAGCCCGTGGGAGCACGGGGGGGTGTATAGGCAGAAGGGGAGGGGCTTAACACTTTTAAGTGTAGTACTTTGTGCGGCCTCCGGAGGCATAGCCTATACACCCAATTGTCTGGGTCTCCCAATTAGAGCTAGAAGAAAAGGAATTTACGGTAAGTAAACAAAATTCCCTTCTTACAATTATATGAACAGTAGTGTATTCTGTTCATGCAGATACTGTTATGTTAAGGAATATTTGGGCAGTTTTGGCATTTTAGCTGTTTACCAAAAGATATATTGATACAGTTTTATATAATTAATATAGGCTTAAAGTGCAGATACTCTGCTTTAATTTGAGAGTATTTACATCCTAATTGGAGTAAGGCCATGTGCCTACGGGAACTTGCTTCTGCGGATTTTGCCTCGGAAAACCTGCGGCTTTATCTGGATTTTCCAGATAAATCCACAGGTTTTAGCAAGTACAGATACTCCCCATGTTATCCTATGGGACATGTGGAGTGTCTGTGTCCACGTTTCGGAATGTGCGACTGAATATGTTGCGGATATCCCGCAGCCGCACAGAAGTGCATGTCAATTATTCCTGCGGCTTTACCTGCGGATGGTCCCATACTTACATGCCTTGATAGCAGACAGCCGGTCACTTTCCCTCGGTGCACAGTGGATCCATGAGCAGGAAGGAGGAGGTGGGCGGGGCCTGCAAGAGCTCCGGTCATGTGACAGCCAGAGCTAGTTCAGGCCCGCCCACCTTCTCCTGCACAGTGTAGAGACGCTGACAGACGCCGGAGAGAAGTGCTGCGTGATGGAGGTAAGTATGAACTCCCCTGATCACTGCAGCACTTGTTCTGCATTGAGGATGCAGTGCTGAAGCCATGGCACTGTATCCTCAATGCAGAATGCCCGCAGGATATCCACAGGACATTCCGCAAATAAACCGCAGCATTGAAACAGACAAAGTTGTGCTGCGGTTTTCTGGGAGCTCTTGCGGAATGTCCTGCGGATATAACCGCAGGACACTTTCCCTTGTGGGCACATAGCCTAAGGGTTTAGAAATTGCAATATGTTGTCTCTTTTTCAAGGGCCTAAGAGTAATTAGACAATTATCTTAAAAGCTCTTTAATGGGCTGCATGGGCTATTCCCTTGTTAATCCATTATCAATTAAGCAGGTAAAATGTCTGGAGCTGATTCTAGTTGTGGTATTTGCATTTGGAAGCTGTTGCTGTGAACCCACAACATGAGTTCAAAGGAGTGCTCAGTGGAAAAGAAACAGACCATTATTAGGCGGAATAAAAATTAGGCATGCCATTGGACAGATAGCGGAAATGTTATGAGTAGCCAAATCAACAGTTTGCTACATTCTGCAAATAAAAAAAGGGGGCATTCTGGTGAGCTTGAGAATGCAAAAAGGCCTGGATGTCCACATAAGACAACAGTGATGGATGATCACAGAATCCTTTCCATTATTAATACCATGAAGAGAAGACCTCATGAAAGCAAACACAGAGGGTTGACCATGAGGTGTAAACCATTAATCGGCCATAAAAATAAAGGACCAAAAATTAAAATTAGCGTAAAAAAATCAAGAGAAGCCAGCCCAGATCTGAAAGTCTAATCTTTGGACAGATGAAACTAAGATCAATTTGTAAATGAATGATAGGAAGCAGAAAGTATGGAGAAGGCTTGGAACGGCTCATGATCCACACCACACCACACCACACCACATCCTCTGTAAAACATGGAGGCGGTGTGATGGTATGAATATGCATGGCTTCGAATTGCACTGGGTCACTAGTGTTTCCTGGTAACTGATGACAGAAGCAGCTGGATGAATTCTGAGGTGTAAAGGGTTATTGTACTTTCCCACAATCAGGAATAGCAGAGTTTTGGATGCAGTGTGTTTTGCATCATTTTATCCCAATTTTATTTACTGATCATCAGCTTATCTATGGGCAAGCTTCTGATAAGTTGAAAGACTGTAAGGGTACCGTCTCCCTAAACGATGTACCAGCGATTCCGACCACGATACAACCTGGTCAGGATCGTTGGTGCGTCTCTACAGGGTCGCTAGTGAGCTGTCAAACAGTCAGGTCTTCCCAGTGACCAGCCACCAGCAACTCGTGTAATGATGCTGCGCTTGTAACCAGGGTAAATATCGGCTAACTAAGCAAAGCGCTTTGCTTGGTTACCCGATATTTACCCTGGTTACCAGTGTACACCGCTTACAGGCTGCCAGCGCTAGCTCCCTGTATACGTAGCTAGGGTACACATCGGGTTACTAAGCAAAGCGTAGTTAAGAGCATTAAAATAAATCCTTTATTAATTTTTCTAAAAGAGGAATCCACTCCCTCAAAAAAATTCTCAATTCACAAAGCCTTCACCATGTGTAATCCGTGCGTGCCCGTTTCATGCCGCTTTTAGAATATCATGGTGGAAGCCACTAGTTCAAAAACAACTGAATAAACCAACATAATAAACAAACACAATATGTTTATGCCAGATATGGATTTTTGGTCCAATTTGATAGAAAAAACGAAGGCATAAAAACTAAATAAACCTAACAAAAATTCACCATGTTCTTATAATGGTACTGACAACGGTCAGATATCGCATTATTGGTACATGTTAGGCATATAGCCAAATTGATTCAAAGACAGTGAACACACTAGTTCAAAAAACTAAATAAATTTTATTTAGTTTTTTGAACTAGTGTGTTCACTGTCTTTGAATCAATTTGGCTATATGCCTAACATGTACCAATAATGCGATATCTGACCGTTGTCAGTACCATTATAAGAACATGGTGAATTTTTGTTAGGTTTATTTAGTTTTTATGCCTTCGTTTTTTCTATCAAATTGGACCAAAAATCCATATCTGGCATAAACATATTGTGTTTGTTTATTATGTTGGTTTATTCAGTTGTTTTTGAACTAGTGGCTTCCACCATGATATTCTAAAAGCGGCATGAAACGGGCACGCACGGATTACACATGGTGAAGGCTTTGTGAATTGAGAATTTTTTTGAGGGAGTGGATTCCTCTTTTAGAAAAATTAATAAAGGATTTATTTTAATGCTCTTAACTATACCTATCAATTGGGATTGCTGTATTACCTACTAAGCAAAGCGCTTTACTTGATATTTTACCCTGGTTACCAGTGTACAGCGGGAGACCAACAACCAAAAAATGAACCAGAACTGTGTATAATGATCAGCGATTTCACATCATAGGCCAGGTCGCTGCTTGGTGTCACACACAGCGCGATCGCTGATGAGGTCACTGGTACATCACAAAACCTGTGACTCAGCAGCGATCTCGCTATGTGAGAAGTACCCCTAAGAGAAATTTAGTGTAAGAATTTGGCTCTGTGTGATTATATGGTTTTATCAAGTCTTCCAGAGTGAAACTTTGAAGATGCTTTCCCGGTTTAAAGCGAGTACTATTATGTCACCCTAATAGGACACATGGACAGGTGCTGTCCTTTGTGGATAACCCCTTGTTAAATTTAACATTTAAAAAAAAACAAAAAAAAACCTAATTGTCTACATGTAAGATGTAATTTTTCAGTCAGAAGAATAAGTGTTTGTGGAATGATTTGCAAAAAAGGCACTGTCAGATCCTGGCATATGGTGAATGCTATCATCTTAATTAGGTGATTGAGGGCCATGTTCACACAGGGCATCTTTTATGTGCGTTTTATGTGCATCTTGAGAGTGCATCTCATTTTCTTAAAAAAAAAAAAAAACCGCACCCGCGGCAAAAACTAGTCAAAAACGCATGCGTTTTTACCGCGTTTTGCCCAATGCGTTTTGTAAGTGAAATTTATTGGCTGGAGGGCTCAAAAACGCGGTAAAACGCAAAAAAAAATTGACATGCTGCATCTTGAGTGCATCTTTACAGATGCACTCAACAAAAGATGGACAGCAAAGTCTTTTTTTTTTTTTTTTTGGACATCATTCCACAAACATTTTATTCTTTTGGATTGTAGCCCATTGGTCCATTTCGCACACAAGGCGACAGCTAAGGGCAGTGGCTGCTTCGTGTTTATCAATTTTACAGCAAACACTTGAGTTGTGCTCATTTGATACAACCCCAAAAGGTGATCACTGCCACTATTTTCACTTAGATTGTTATTGTTGTTACACATTTACCCTTTGGATTCTTCTTCTTCTGTTTTGTATTGTTTTCCATGCTTCGTGCCTACTTATTTGCTTGACCACTTCATGCAGGAAACACCTAAAATGCCTTATGACACTAAACCAACCCAAGATAGCTATAATTCACTAAATGTGTAACTGCATTTCAAGTGCTACTATTTCACTATTGTCTTTTACCTTACAGTTAAAGAGCAGGGACGACTCGGGCGCACAGTGTGTTTTTAATGCAGATTTGGTGCATATTTGTCCCAAATCTGCATGCCTATCTTTGCGTCATCAAAATCAGTGAGAATGCTGAAGTGCTGTGCACACGTTTTTGCTTATTTTTTCCTTTCAGATTTGGTGCAGAAAATAATCTGCATTATGTCATTTCTTGGTGCGTATTTGCCTGCGTTTTTTAACATTTCCACCCATTGCCTTCACTAAGAAAAACACTGCGTTTTTGGAGCGTTTTTCTACCAGAAGCGGCAGATTTGATGCTGGAAATTTCTGCACCAAATACTCAACGTGATTTAAAAAAAGGCAGATATCCAGCATCCAGGAGAGTAGTAGATTAAAACTTGCTTTTATTAGACAAGTAAAAACAAAATGTGGTCCAGTAAGCACAGAGGCACAGATATTATGCGTATAAACCAACGCGTTTCGACCAGAGCGTCTTATTCATGGCATGTGTTTCACCCCAAAACCGATCCCATATAAAGAGGTGCACATTGTACGTCATTGGCAAGACTGAGTGCTTAATTAAAGTTAAAACAGGTGCAAGTCCCAGTGCAATATAGACATATGGGACAGGAGTAAAAACATATGTGTGGAAAACCGCAATCTGAAAAGCAACATATATATATAGACATGTGAAAGTAAAAATAAAATACAGATCAAGATTATAATTTACAGAGGATTGGATTGAAGGAATAAAGATGGATATGTATATATACATATGTATACATGATTAGAAAAAGTTGTAATGAAGCACAATGGAAAAAGAATCATTTGGACATATTATAGGAATAAATCCTGTCGGATGTTCAGACTGTGCGGTATTCCAGCACCAGGTCCGAGAATCCTGACGGATTCTTCTATTTGTAGATTTGTACTGAAAATTACCTCATTTCATTGATTCAGTGACTTTGCCGATGTCAGTGATATAATTTACAAAGAGTTAGATTAAAGGCATAAAGATGGGTGTACTTATATGCGTGTATATACTTGATTAGGGAAAATATAATAAAATATAGGGGGGAAAAAGAAATCATTTATGCATGTGTATAATTGATTAGAAAAAGTGTAGTGAAGCATAATGGAGAAAAATCATTTGGGCATATTGTAGGAATGAATCCTGTCGGATATTCAGACTGTGCGATATTCCTGCACCAAGTCCAAGAACCCTGTCGGATTCTTCTATTTGTAATTTTGCTCTTAAAGTTACCTCATCTCATTGATTTGGTGACTTTGTCAATGTCAGTAATATAGTTTACAAAGAAAAATTAGAAGCATAAGAGAGGGTATACTTATAAGCGTTGGTTTATACGCATAATATCTGTGCCTCTGTGCTTACTGGACCACATTTTGTTTTTACTTGTCTAATAAAAGCAAGTTTTAATCTACTACTCTCCTGGATGCTGGATATCTGCCTTTTTTGAAGCTGTTTTCCGCCCGGGCCAGGGCGTTCCCTGCATCGGTTGAAGTCCGGGAGTGAAGAGGGGTGAGCTGACTATGGTTTTGTGCTTATCCAGTTGGCTTTATTTGTCGTGCCCTCCCTCAGCACTAAATTACTAAAATTATCACAATAACTTTGTGATCCTTACTCCACTCCTATGGATCTCCCAACTAATAGGAGAAATAGATTCAACGCTATATTTAATGTCCAGTCTTCCCAGGTTTCACTTGAACCTGTGGAGGTAAATGCACAGGCACAAGCAAATGAAGACATCGCACAATTATACAGATCATTAGAGAAATTCAAAATCAAAGAGACCAAGTTATGGTGGGATTCTACTTCATTACAGTCTTATTTGGATAAAAACATGATACCACGCGGTCTAAGACTTTTAAAAAATCCCACTTTCTCTACACACTCAGAGGATTTTATGTCTAATTGGAACTCTATTCTATCAAATTGTTCTATTAAATTGATGGAACTTATTATTAAACATGAAGCATCAGAATTGGACAATATCAAAAGTCGCATACTAGAAACAGAAAAATCTTTGGAGTCTTTTAATAATCACAGAGACTTTATCAGTATGCAAACCAATTTAAATAAACAACTAAATGATTTGGAAAATATAATTGCTGACAGAAAAAAGAAAAAATTTGAAAGAGACATTCAAGACTACAAACTCAACAAAGTTTACACGTGGCGTCTCTCTTCTCATCTTACTCGTGGTAATTTTAAATATCACAATAAACCTCCATATACCAACCGCACCAGGAGGGTCAGCTTTGGAGACATTAGCACCACATCTATCTCCACTAATTATTCTGTGGATGACTCTTCGGACTCCTCAGCTGAGCCCGAAACAAATCGCAGGACATTCAACTCCAGCAATAACTCCAAAAAAATGTCAAAAAACTTCAACGAAGAGGAGGCAGAAAACATAGGAGGAAACAGATATCCAGATCGCCGAAAGAAAAAGAAGAGATACTGATATATCCTGTATGGAATTTATCCGCACAGATCCTCTCTTGCGATCAATTATCTGTTCTATCCAAAGGCTTGAAATTTTGTCCTACTAAGAAATTTGACATCTTTTCTACACTCCTTGACATCAATAAATTTGCCAGGAACTTAACACTCAAATGTCACTTCGATCCGGAGTCCAATCACAACACTAATCTCCATCAAGATATGGATACCAGAGAGAACAATATAATACCTAGTTTTCATGAACTTGTTCATCTTACGGATCTGAGAAAATTACAGTCAGAATCCAGGACATCAGATCAATTACCGGAAACATCTTTCAAGACGTCTAACCCCTATTTTTACCCTCTACAATCTCGTCCCCCAATATTGGACATATTTCAAGAAAGGATTGAGCATGATCTAATTCATTTGGATCAAGCCCGTAAAACAACTACCTACAATATGACATCAGCTGAAAAAATTGCCCTAGAATCTCTGAGAGACAACAATGACCTTGTCTTCAGAGAAGCTGATAAGGGGGGGTGGGGGGGATTGTCGTTTTGGATTTACCATTGTATATCAAACTCAACAATGAAATTTTGCAGGATACTAATACCTACATTCACCTCAAAGGAGATCCAACCCTCCTATTTAAAAATAAGATTGATAGATTGTTGGAGGATGGGCTTACCAGGGGTATTTTTTCACAGAAAATATTTGACTATCTAAAAGTGGACTTCCCAGTGATCCCTATTTATCATGCTTTACCCAAAATCCACAAGGGGGTTCCCCCCCCCCCCCCCTTCAGGCCTATAATTTCGGGCATAGGATCATTGGGGGAAAAATTGGGATCCTGGGTTGATCACTTTTTACAGCCCCTTGTTAAAGACCTCCCCGGATTTCTGAGAGACACTAAAGCCCTTCTATATAATCTTGATTCCCATGTTTGGCAGCCTAATTATACTTGGATTACCTGTGACATAGTGAGTCTGTATCCTTCTATTCCCCACCATGTAGCATTGGAGTGCCTGGAGTCTTTCCTTTCCAAACACAGTTCGTATCCACTTAATATTCAAGACTACATAGTAACAGCAGTTAATTTTCTTCTAACACATAATTATTTTTCTTTTAACAAGGAATTTTATTTACAGCAATGTGGTGTTAGTATGGGGGGGAAATTTTCCCCCTCTTTAGCAAACATTGTAGTGGCGGTTTTTGAAGAGGTCTACATTTTTGATTTACTTAATAATCCATTTTTTGATTACATTACTTTTTACACCAGATACATAGACGATCTACTGTTAATTTGGAAGGGAGACTCACAGGCTATCCCTAAGTTCATCGAGTACATTAACAATAATCCTTTTAATTTAAAATTCACATATCATACCAACTCTGAAAAAATCAATTATCTAGATGTCACACTGGTGGGGAATCAGAACCATATAGACGCTATACCTTATAGCAAGGACACAGATTGCAACTCATTATTATTGGCCAGCTCCTGTCATCCGGCCCACATAATAAAAAACATTCCTGTGGGGGAATTAATCAGGATCAAAAGGAATTGTTCTTCCTCTGATTTCTTTCCACAGGAATGTATTAAAACTGTCAATAAATTAAAGAACCGGGGATATCCCAAATGGAGCTTGGAAAGAGCCTGCAAAATTGTCCACAATATTGACAGAGTTGATTTATTAAAAAACAATAAAAACAAACATAGAATGGACAGCTCTAATAAAATCACCTTCAGTACTGTCTATTCTCCTCAATATCATGACATTGTTAAAATTATTAAAAAACACATTCCGCTACTTCACCAAGACAAAAATCTTTTTAACATATTAGAACAATATGAAATCAATTTCCTTGCTAAACGTGCGATGAGTCTTGCCAATATGTTATCTCCAAGCATGATTACTGATACAAAGATAAATAACAAGAATTGGCTTTCCTGCAAGGGATTTTTTCGCTGTGGTCATAATTATTGCACAGCGTGTAAATATGCTAGGATCAGTAAAACAATTACTTCTACTCACACAAGTTCCACTTATAATATTGAAAACTATATCAATTGCAATTCATCATTCGTGATCTATCTTATTGAATGTACCTCATGTAGGATTCAATATACAGGCTGTACTGGGAGTCCGCTAAAAATAAGAATCAGGCGGCACTTGTCTGATACCCTGAATGTCAATGCATCCAATATTTCAGCCGTCTCGCGGCATTTTGTGAACACCCATAACAGATGTTTGGATTCCTTAACTTTTTCGATACCCATGAATGTAATCAAACCAGCAAGAGGTGGCGATCATAGGAGAAAACTCTTAAATAGAGAATCCTTCTGGATTTTCAGACTTGGTACCAGGATACCGCATGGTCTGAACATCCGGCAGGATTTGATTTTACAATACTCCTAAATAATTAATCAAAAATCAAAAAATAATGAAAACAAAATTCATAACAAACAGTTTTTACAAGATCACTTCCAGTATTATCCATTTTTCTCAATGTCATGATATTTTCAAAACAATTATATAAAAATATACTGCACTTTTTCATGAGGGGAGGGCGTAACAATTCTCTTAATTTATCAGTATAATATGAAATTAATCTTTCTGCTGAACATGGCAGGAGCTTTGCAAATATTTATCTCCCAGTATAATTGAATACATGGACAAACAACAAAAATTTGCTGTCCTGTAAATGATTTTTCCGTTGCGGTTATAAACACGGCACAGGGTGTAAATATGTTTAAACTAACATTTTTTCACCAACATGGATTTTAGACATAACGTCCATAATCTTATTTGAGTGCAACCTATAGTCTATGATTCACCTAATGGAACTCACCTTATGTGAGATTCATTAAACAGGATATACTACGAGCTTATCATTAATTAGTTTTAGGTGGCTTTTGCCTGATGCCTGGAATGTCAGTGTCCTTAATATCCCAGTTGATTCACAGCATCTCGTGAATACCCATAATATACTCTTGAACCCATATACATTAATTTGGTATCGGCAAAATCACTAACTTAATGAGAGATGGAAATCATGGGAGCAAACTTACAAATAGTAGAATCTGTCATAGTTTTCGGACTTGACGCTGGAATATCGCACAGTCTGAATGTCCGGCAGAATTCATTCCCATAACGTGCTAAATGATTCCTTCCCCTCTATATTTCATCACGACTTTCCTTAATCAAGCATATACACGCTTATAAGTATACCCTCTCTTATGCTTCTAATTTTTCTTTGTAAACTATATTACTGACATCGACAAAGTCACCAAATCAATGAGATGAGGTAACTTTAAGAGCAAAATTACAAATAGAAGAATCCGACAGGGTTCTTGGACTTGGTGCAGGAATATCGCACAGTCTGAATATCCGACAGGATTCATTCCTACAATATGCCCAAATGATTTTTCTCCATTATGCTTCACTACACTTTTTCTAATCAATTATACACATGCATAAATGATTTCTTTTTCCCCCCTATATTTTATTATATTTTCCCTAATCAAGTATATACACGCATATAAGTACACCCATCTTTATGCCTTTAATCTAACTCTTTGTAAATTATATCACTGACATCGGCAAAGTCACTGAATCAATGAAATGAGGTAATTTTCAGTACAAATCTACAAATAGAAGAATCCGTCAGGATTCTCGGACCTGGTGCTGGAATACCGCACAGTCTGAACATCCGACAGGATTTATTCCTATAATATGTCCAAATGATTCTTTTTCCATTGTGCTTCATTACAACTTTTTCTAATCATGTATACATATGTATATATACATATCCATCTTTATTCCTTCAATCCAATCCTCTGTAAATTATAATCTTGATCTGTATTTTATTTTTACTTTCACATGTCTATATTTCTCTATCGTTTCATTGGGGGACACAGGACCATGGGTTATGCTGCTGTCACTAGGAGGCTGACACTAAGTAGACATGAAAAGTTAGCTCCTCCCTAGCAGTATACACCCCGAGCCGGAGGCGGGCTCAGATCAGTTTTTAGCTTAGTGTCGTAGGAGGCTGATGTGGGCCGTCTCGGCCCCCCTCAGCCAATTGCTTTTTTGCGTTTTTTCTACTATTTCGGCGCCGCTCAGCGCTCTCATACCTGCCTTTTTCTCTATGCAGGTATTTTCGTCACTCTTACTTCGCAGCCCTGTCGGTACCACTCCCCAGGGTCGCAGGGGTTTGAGATCTTGGGCCCTCTCCCCCGTTCGCCCCCGCTGGTACCACTCCCGGGGGTGTTCGTGTGGGCAGGTTTGTCGTGGGCACCCCTGATTCGCCCGGAGGTATCACCCCAATGGGCCTACAGGGGCATTCAGCAGGGATGGATTATGGCAGCGCGCTGTGTTTTGATGGGCCCTCACCGCTGCTCTCTGCTGCTGGGGGCTCCTTCCCCCATCATGACGTCCACTTCCCTGCCTTTTACACGCTCTCTCCCGGAGTCTGCCGTCTCCCAGGGCGAGGGCACTGTTCACAGGCAGGGGCTGGGTGCCCTGCCTGCACCGCTTTCATTGCTGGACCTCCGCCGCCGAGTCAGGTAGGATCGTTCCCTGCTCCCTGCCCTCCTCCTCGGCCGGCTCCTAACTTTAGTCCCCGGTCTCGGCCTAGCCGCGCTTGCACCTTAGCCACGCCCCCCGCCGCAGCGCTGTGACCGCCGCTTGTCTGGCCCAGCTTCCCCCCACCCTGCAGCCCCCTGGCTGAGAGTGGGGGCGGTTACTTTCGTTTTCTTCGCGCCGATTCGGCGCTCCTCCCCCAGCCTGCTCCAGCGTCCCCGCGCCATATTGCTGTTTCTCTGAAGCTGCAGCGCCGGCGTTTCCATATTGCACCGCATCTCTGGTAGCTCCTTCCTCCAGGATCCCTCTGCTGGGCTGGTGGGCGGCACACAGGACCGGGGTAAGCTCTGCTCCTCAGGAGTAGCCCTCACTAGACAGCGTTTTTCCCTTAATTAGGGACGAGTTAACCCTCTCCTGTCTCCTTCCTAGCAGCACCAGGGAGAGTTATCCTTTCACCATGCCTAATACTAAGTCCACCCGTCCCAAGCAGGCCCCCTTTGCCTTATTCTTTGCATGCTCCTCCTGCAAAACCAAGTTTTCCCAAGGCCAGGACGAGCCACTATGCTCCGTCTGTTCTGATAACGCGCAGCACCTGCAGGACCCCTCGGCCGACGCTTCTGAGACCGCAGCGCCAGATGCTACAGGCCCCTGCGTCCCGCCCTCCCCCGCATGGCTAGCGTCACTGTCCCAGTCCGTAGAGTCCCTCTCTGAGGCTTCTCGGACCATCGCGCAAGCACTGCGCCTGCTGCCGTCGCTTACCCAGACGCCTGCAGACCCGACGCTACCGCCGCCGGAGCAAGTAAGCCCCGTTGCAGGGACCTCCTCGGCTGCGCAGAAGCGTACCCGTAAGGTATCTTCTTCAGACTCTTCGCAGGTTTCACCTTCACCACCAGGGCCGTCCCATCATTCCTCCCGGGAACATTCTGACTGCTCCGATGATGAAGACGATGCAGCACCCGTGCTGGACGCTGAGCAGGCGGCTGATATTCGGCGTATGGTGAATAGCCTGGTGGAGGCAGTGAACCAGACCCTAAAGGTACAAGTGGACCCTGTCTCCTCTCAGAGCACCCAAGTCTCGTTTAAGCGATTGAGGCGGCCACAGAGCACTTTCAGCGGACATCCGGAATTTGCCGACTTGCTGCGCACCCACAGGCAGCAGCCAGACAAGGTATTTACCAGCAGCAGGTACATTAATCTACACTATCCTTTTCCAGAGGATCTTAAAAAGGACTGGGCGGGCTCTCCTGTGGTCGACCCCCCAATCTCCCGCCTATCCTCTCACACAGTCCTTCCACTCACTGACGGTACGTCCCTCAGAGATCCCACGGACCGTACTATTGACAGGTTGGCCCGTTCCGCCTTCGAGGCGGCGGGCACTTCCCTCTCACCAGCCTTTGCCTCGGTTTGGGTCGCGAAGGCACTGATGTCCTGGGCAGACACGCTACGCGGCGGACTCCGAGCAGTTTCTGCCAATCCAGATCTGGTCCTCATCTCCTCGCAGATTACCCTCGCGGGTGAGTATCTGCTCAACGCAGCCCTAGCATCTGCCAATTGCGCGGCCCAGGCCGCCAGCAACAACGTGGCCATCCGCCGAGCACTCTGGCTCCGTTCCTGGAACGCGGACGCGGCCTCTAAGAAGTCGCTGACTTCTCTGCCTTTCCTAGGGGAACGTCTTTTTGGAGAGAGACTGGACAAGTTGATCTCCGATGCAACGGGGGGAAAGAGTACATCTCTCCCCCAATTGCGCCCCAAGCGCATCCTAAATCGGCGCCCCGCCGCTCGTTTTCGCCCCTTTCGCAGCTTCAACTCCAATCCCCAGCCGCGGAAAAGCCGCTCTCCTCCGAGAGACAGGAAGACCCCGTCATTCAAGACCAATCCCGCCTGGCGTTCACGCCCCCGCCAGCCCACGAGATCCTCTTCCGGTTACCACCGAAGTTCCTCCAAGTGACTCGCGGTCGGCGCGCTCCAGCGCCGGACTAGTGGGAGGACGTCTGTTGCGCTTCCAGCATGTGTGGATCCCCCTGACCGCGGATGCCTGGGTCAGGGAGATCATCACATCTGGCTACAAAATCGAATTCGACTCAAGGCCGCCGAATCGGTTTTTCCTTTCCCGTCCTCCCGAAGCTCCCGCACGAGCGCGTGCGTTTTTTCACGCCATAGACTCCCTCCTCCAAGCCGGGGTCGTGGTGCCAGTTCCCCCCGCAGAACGTTTCAGAGGGTTCTATTCCAACATTTTCGTGGTCCCCAAGAAAGATGGGTCCGCCCGCCCCGTCCTCGACCTAAAGCTGCTAAACAGGTCGGTGAGGTCGCGGCCGTTTCGGATGGAGTCACTCCGCTCCGTGATCGCGTCCATGGAGATCGGCGAGTTCCTGGCATCGCTGGATATTCGGGACGCCTATCTTCACATACCTATAGCCACCTCTCACCAACAGTTCCTCCGCTTCGCGATAGCGGAGGATCACTTCCAGTTCACGGCTCTTCCTTTCGGCCTCGCATCCGCTCCCAGGGTCTTCACGAAAATCATGGCGGCGGCCATGTCCGTCCTCCATTCCAGGGGTGTCATGGTCATCCCGTACTTGGACGATATGCTCATCAAAGGCTCGTCGTTCAAGGATTGTCGTCTGGGGGTTCAGGTCACGATCGACACCCTCTCCCGGTTAGGGTGGCTGATCAACCGAAAGAAGTCCTTTCTGACCCCGGGCCGGCGGATCACCTTTTTAGGCATGGTATTCGATACCACCCAAGGTCGGGTTTTCCTCACACAGGAAAAGATTTCCTCTCTGCAACAAGGCATCCGCGTTCTCCAGCGCCAGCGCCAAGTTTCCATCAGGTTCGGCATGCGAGTCCTGGGGCGTATGGTAGCGGCAATGGAAGCCGTTCCCTTTGCGCAGTTCCACCTCCGGCCCCTCCAACTAGCCTTGCTGAAGGAATGGGACAGATCTCCCTTTTCCCTGGACCGCAGGATCCTTCTTTCGCCAGAGACCCGCCACTCACTCAGCTGGTGGAGCAATCAACGCAATCTCACATCAGGAAGGTCATTCCTCCCGCTCCACTGGAAAATAGTGACCACCGATGCCAGTCTCCAGGGCTGGGGAGCCGTGTTCCGCCATCACACAGCTCAGGGCCGTTGGTCACCGCGGGAGAGCTCTCTCCCGATCAACATTCTGGAGATAAGGGCCATTCGGCTAGCCTTGCAGCAGTTTCGGCACCTAGTTCAGGGTTGCCCGATCAGGATCCAGTCGGACAATGCGACGGCGGTGGCGTACATCAACCACCAAGGAGGCACAAGAAGTGCCGGGGCGATGCGAGAAGTCAGGAAGATTTTGCATTGGGCAGAGCGTCATCACTCTCTGATCTCAGCGGTCCACATCCCGGGCGTGGACAATTGGGCGGCGGACTTCCTCAGCAGGGAAGGCCTCGCGTCCGGCGAATGGTCTCTCAATCAGGAAGTCTTCAACCAGATCTGCGGCAGATGGGGCGTGCCAGATGTAGACCTAATGGCCTCCAGGTTCAACCGTCAGGTACCGCAATTCGTAGCACGGTGCCGCGACAGCTTGGCGTTAGGAGTCGACGCACTCACCCTGCCATGGGGCCAGTTCAGTCTCCCGTACATCTTCCCTCCACTTCCTCTAATCCCGAGGGTCCTCAAGAAGATCAAGGCGGAAGGAATACCAGTAATCCTGGTGGCTCCGGACTGGCCCAGGCGAGCATGGTTCGCAGAACTCACTCAGCTCCTCGCAGACACCCCTTGGCGTCTTCCAGACCGTCACGATCTTCTTCAGCAGGGACCCCTTTTCCATCAGAATTCAAGGGTTCTAAGTTTGACGGCCTGGCCATTGAATCCTGGGTTCTAGCTCAGGCTGGTTTCGCTCCAAGAGTGATACAAACAATGATTAAGGCCAGGAAACCTTCTTCTTCAAAGATTTATTACCGCACGTGGAAAGTCTTCTTCAGGTGGTGCGAAGAGAACAAAGTTTCTTCTCCCCTCGCCTTCTCTCTTCCTTCGCTATTGGCATTCTTACAGTCCGGCCTAGATGCGGGTCTCTCGCTAGCCACACTAAAAGGCCAGGTTTCGGCTTTGACAATTCTTTTTCAGAAGCCACTAGCCTCTCGCCCGCAGGTTAAGACCTTCATCCAAGGAGTTGCCCACCTAGCCCCGCCTTATCGTCGCCCTCTAGAACCATGGGACCTTAATCTAGTCCTAGGGTCCCTTCAGGGTCCTCCCTTCGAGCCTCTGCGAGATTCTTCCCTTTCTCACCTATCTTGGAAGGTAGTGTTCCTCGTTGCCGTCACTTCTATTCGAAGGACGTCAGAACTGGCAGCTCTTTCTTGTCGTGCACCCTTTCTGGTTTTTCACCAGGATAAAGTGGTTCTCCGGCCAGATCCCTCCTTCCTTCCGAAGGTGGTCTCCTCGTTTCATCTAAACGAAGAAATTGTCCTTCCGTCCTTTTGTCCTGGACCTTCCCACAGCTTGGAGAGGTCCCTGCACACCCTGGACCTAGTGCGCGCCCTTAGGATCTACATCTCCAGGACCGCGCCGTTCCGTAAGTCGGATGGTCTGTTTGTTCTTCCTTCGGGCCCCAAGAGGGGTGAGGCGGCATCCAAGGCCACAATTGCCAGATGGATCCGTTCCGCCATATCTGAGGCCTATCGGATTCGGGACAAGTCTCCGCCTCGGGGGGTAAGGGCTCACTCTACCCGAGCGGTGGGAGCCTCTTGGGCGATTAGGCATCAGGCGTCGGCCGATCAGGTCTGCAAGGCCGCCACCTGGTCTAGTCTGCACACCTTTACCAGATTCTACCAAGTTCACACTCAAGCATCGGCAGATGCGGCTTTTGGGAGAAAGGTTTTGCAGGCGGCAGTTGCACACCTGTAATAGGGTGACAACATTCAGTCGTAATGTATGCCCGCCGGGGGAGGTCGTTGTTTATTCTCCCTGCGGCGGTGCTTCGATATTCCCACCCAGGGACTGCTTTTGGACGTCCCATGGTCCTGTGTCCCCCAATGAAACGATAGAGAAAGAAGGATTTTTGTGTACTCACCGTAAAATCTCTTTCTCTGAGTCTTCATTGGGGGACACAGCACCCACCCTGCTTGGTTGTTGTTGTTTTTCATTGCATTTGCCTGCCATTTTCAGGGTCTTAGGTTCATAGACCACCTGTTCGCACGGCTGCATTAATTTAGTTATAACTTTGTTTTATGTATGGTGATTCGGGTACTCCTCCTACTGCTTCTGCACAAACTGATCTGAGCCCGCCTCCGGCTCGGGGTGTATACTGCTAGGGAGGAGCTAACTTTTCATGTCTACTTAGTGTCAGCCTCCTAGTGACAGTAGCATAACCCATGGTCCTGTGTCCCCCAATGAAGACTCAGAGAAAGAGATTTTACGGTGAGTACACAAAAATCCTTCTATATATGTTGCTTTTCAGATTGCGGTTTTCCACACATGTTTTTACTCCTGTCCCATATGTCTATATTGCACTGGGACTTGCACCTGTTTTAACTTTAATTAAGCACTCAGTCTTGCCAATGACGTACAATGTGCACCTCTTTATATGGGATCGGTTTTGGGGTGAAACACATGCCATGAATAAGACTCTCTGGTCGAAACGCGTTGGTTCATACGCATAATATCTGTGCCTCTGTGCTTACTGGAACACATTTTGTTTTTACTTGTCTAATAAAAGCAAGTTTTAATCTACTACTCTCCTGGATGCTGGATATCTGCCTTTTTTGAAGCTGTTTTCCGCCCGGGCCAGGGCGTTCCCTGCATCGGTTGAAGTCCGGGAGTGAAGAGGGGTGAGCTGACTATGGTTTTGTGCAAATACTCAACGTGCACACACAGCCTAAAAGTGAATGGGGAAAAGAGGTGTTTCAGAATATTCTGATATTCACATTGATATTTCAGGGCACTGCATTGTCACACTCTTGGTTTAATTTAATTAATAGTACATTCTACATAATTGTTTCTCCCTGTTTTCTTGCTCTGGATTCCTAGGAGGTGCTGACACTGCAGACTTGTGCTCACCATATAATGGTGAGGGGATTAGTTCGCATCCGCTGTGTGCAGGAGATGGAAAGGATTCTCTACTTTATAACCAGGAAAGGACTGGTTAATACTGGGGTTTTGTCTGTTTCACCTGGTCAATATCTCCTTCCAAAGGAATACCACAGTGTAAGTGATATATCTAGATTTCGAGACTTTTGCGCTTCTTCTTTACACAGTTGTAACGCCTGTACTTTTTATTTCCATGATAGAAATCTGTGATTATTGTTGGAGCAGGACCGGCAGGATTAGCTGCCGCGCGACAGCTGCACAATTTTGGCCTTCAGGTAAGGGGCTTATTTTGCTAACATTACATGTAATTACTTTTTACGTCTTTTTTTTTTTTTGGAATCCAAGGTTTCTTTAGTTGTTAAATAAATGTACTTCAGTTAAAGGGACATTCCACTTTTTTTTAATAGTACTGAGATATACTGTAATATTACATTATATCCGAATTACATATAATAGGTACTTGTTTTTTATAGTTGTTTAATAAAACAAATTTATAAAAGGAGGATATCTGAACATTGAGCATTAGGAGATTCTACTGGTGTAGCCTTGGACCTAAAAAGCTCAGACTTACTTCCTGGGCAAATCCAAATCTCTACCAAGATTAAGTTCAGTTTAAAGTCAGGGTCATTACATGAGCGAACCGGAAAGGCAAAGTTTGGGTTAGTACCAAACAGACTTTCAAAAAAGACTGTCAGAGTTTGGAATTCGGGTGCTGTACGTATGCTGACCACTCGATCGAGCATGGGGTGTTTGGGTACGGTCGGACCTTGGCCTAGAGCCAGCCGCTTGCAGTCTCTGAACAGCTCGCACTGGGGGTAAAAAAACAACGTTTTCGGATGTAGTGTAACCCTGCCCTCTCTCGCAAAAACGTGCTTGGTATTATGGCTGGTGAATGTTGACTTCCAATGGATTTCGGACTCCAGGATCAAGTTCAGGTCAAGTCTGAGTTCCAAACTAAAAATTTATTTGAAGTGAACCCAAACATCTACGGGTCTGCTCATCTCTAATCATAACACCAAGCGCCTTCTTCTTCCTCAATTGACTCATCTGAAAATGTTTTTGATTCTTTTGGAACTAGCAATTGTTCTGTATGTGGTACTGGGTGTATTGCATATGGAATATTTTGATACTGTACAGTCCACCTCTTCATTGAAACTCCTTTCCTAATAGGGGGCACCATGCAGAAATAGCAGTTGGTAGTGTGATCATTTGGACTGCAAAAGGCATAGATTACTTCTTTCCATGCAACTACTGGATAAGATATGATGCACATTTATTGCAGCATGTGTGGAGCCCAACTCTTGTCTTGGCTATTCTGCAGGCAAAATACAGGTTTTCCTTATTATGGTCATCAAGCTTCACCTTTGCGATGCAAAAGTGTCTTCTCCGCTTTGTTAATGCAAGACCTAGGCATATCTGAAGGAAAAAAAATAAATAAAAACTTATTAAAATGTCAGTATGATAAATCTTAAAACTGTATTCTCACACAGAGAGGATTTTCAAAAGTAGGTGATGCAACTGTAATTAGGAATATGTCATCGGAGCTGAGTTGATGTTTTTTGATTGATCACCCTAAGATGATAGACTACTGAAGGCTCAATAGACTAAATAGATGATATAATAGACTAGCTACTAACAATGCAGTAATGACGCTGAAATAATAAAGCATGCATGAAAGGTGTCATAAGTAATTACAACTGCCTCTGGATCTTTAAATTTTCGATATGCATGTTCCTGGCCAGAACCAGACTAGTGGGCGCGGCCTTACTCAATACAAGTGTATAGAGGGGATGCATCCTACTAGAACGCGTGGCCATGCAGTGGGTATGGTCTTGTAGTAAATGAGGCCACGTTTTCTAGTCGGGAACATGCAAATCGCACCATTGCGTTCACGTGACAGCCGTTCCCGGCTCAGAAACCAGCAAATCCTCGCCAAGCACAATGTGTGCGTTGGGTGGATTCATAAGTCTGCAGTCACATACAGTGACTGCATACTTAACATTTTAGACTGGACAACCCCTTTAAGAAACTTACTGCTTATATGCATGTAGGTTTCAAGCATTATTAAAATAATTCTATATTTTTACTTTTTTATTTCAGGTGATGATACTTGAAGCAAGAGACCGAATTGGTGGTAGAGTTTGGGATGACAAATCATTTAAGGGCGTCACCGTTGGAAAAGGAGCACAGATTGTGAATGGCTGCATCAACAATCCCATTGCAATAATGTGTGAGCAAGTGGGTTTCTGTGGTTTATGTATTTGATACTTAATTGTTAGCGTAAAGGAAGTAAATACAAATTTGTTAACAAAAATAAAAAGGAGAATACAATAAGCTAATATCAATTTTACGGTTTTAGGGAGTAAAACCTACTCCATTTCATTTACTCTGTATAACTGACACAGGTCTTTCAGCAAGAACTAGGGTGTTAGAGATCATTGGGGTCAACATGCCATAACCTGAAGTCCTTTTTAAACCTACCGTATTTTTCGGACTATAAGACGCACCTGACCATAAGACGCACCCTGGTTTTAGAGGAGGAAAATAGGAAAATAAAATTTTAACCAAAAAATATGGTCATGACACACTGTTATGGGGCGAGGATCTGCTGCTGACACTGTTATGGGGGTAATGTCCCCAAATTCTCTACTAAGGTACCCCATTCTGATAAGGATCCTCCTGCCTTGTATATGATCCTGCTCATATACCCCCCATCCTGCTAATAATATACCCCCCATCCATCCTGCTAATAATATACCTTCCATCCATCCTGCTCATGATATGCCCCCATCCATCCTGCTCATGATATGCCCCCATCCATCCTGCTCATGATCTGCCCCCATCCATCCTGCTTATGATATGCCCCCATCCATCCTGCTCATGATATACCCCCATCCATCCTGCTCATGATATGCCCCCATCCATCCTGCTCATGAAATGCCCCCATCCCATCCTGCTCATGAAATGCCCCCATCCCATCCTGCTCATGAAATGCCCCCATCCATCCTGCTCATGATATGCCCCCATCCATCCTGCTCATGATATGCCCCCATCCATCCTGCTCATGATATGCCCCCATCCATCCTGCTCATGATATGCCCCCATCCATCCTGCTCATGATATGCCCCCATCCATCCTGCTCATGATATGCCCCCATCCATCCTGCTCATGATATGCCCCCATCCATCCTGCTCATGAAATGCCCCCATCCATCCTGCTCATGAAATGCCCCCATCCATCCTGCTCATGAAATGCCCCCATCCATCCTGCTCATGAAATGCCCCCATCCATCCTGCTCATGAAATGCCCCCATCCATCCTGCTCATGAAATGCCCCCATCCATCCTGCTCATGAAATGCCCCCATCCATCCTGCTCATGAAATGCCCCCATCCTGGTAAATGGCGTGTATCCTGTGGCACAGGAAAAAAAAAATAAACGTTTATACTTACCCTTCCTCACTCCCTGAAGCACCGATCTCTGTCTCAGCTGCAGCGCCGCTGTGTGGAGCCGTCACCGGTGTCTGCAGCATCGCGTCTTCCTGTCTGTGCCGGCGGTAAGCTGATCGATTCTGGTGGATACTAGCGGCGCGCACAGTGATGACGTTATCGCGGTGCGCGCCGCTAGTGTCCAGATCAGCTGACCGCCGGCACAGACAGGAAGACGCGATGCTGCAGGGGGGCGGCTCCACACACGGTGACGGGTGAGTACACTGATTCACTGCACCCCGCGCTGATAATGATGCACGAGGGGCAGTGAATACAGCCGCACATGATCACTCCAGGCTGTAGTTGCCAGGGGTGATCACGGCCGGCTGCTAATTATGTACGCACCCCCCCCCCCCCCGCCCATCACCCCGCCCACCTGTCAGCGCCGGTTTCGCTGAGAGATGATGGGCGGGAGGATGGGCGTGCATATGTAATGAGCGGGCCCACGTGGTCACGGCAGGCTGTTACAGCCTGCTCGTGCCGCTGATGACACGCTGCACCGCGGCACCCTCATTCCCCGCAGCCTTATAGTCAGACCATAAGACGCACCCCCCACTTTCCCCCAACATTTGAAGGGAATAAAGTGCGTCTTATGGTCCGAAAAATACGGTATGCAGTAATAAAGCGAAAAATCATTCAGCTACACCAGGCTTCTGGAAAATCTCACCTAAAATGGAAATTATTTTGAAATGTTTACTGGTAAGCATTGCAAGATTTTTTATTTTATTTTCCCACCAACTGTAAAATATTGGTTGCCTTTTAGTTAGTAGAGACGGTCCAGGAATTACTTTAATGCATTGCTCTGTATAGCACAAGCGATCCCCTAAGTAAACTATTAAGTACTGTAGAAAGTAAAAGTAAAAAAAAAGCTAAAATCGCTCCGCTTTGCCCCTTTAAAAATAAAGCCATTAAAAAGACATACATTCGATATCGACGCTTTGAGAAATCTGTGATTTGTCAAAATATAAAATTAATCTGCTCGAAAGCAGCATAACTAGAAAAAAAATCAAAACTCCATTATTATGCCTTTTTTTTTTTTTTTTATTTTTGTCGCCTCAACATTGCAATAAAAGACGATCATAACATTGCATCTACACCAAAATGGTATTTGTAAAAATGTTAGCTCAGGGCACAAAAAATAACCCATCACACAGCCCCAGATCCCAAAAAATTACAATGTTATGGGGCTTGGAAAATGGCGACAAAAGTGAAATTGTTTTTATTTTGAATTTTGACAAATTTCTGAAATTTTGTTTTTCTTTTCACCGCTTATAAATAAGAGAAAACTATAAGTATTTAACTATTTGGTATCTACATACTTGTACTGACATAGGGAATCTTATTGCCAGGTTAGTTTTACTATAAAGTGAATATGGTAAATATGTATTATTATTATTATTATTATTATTATTATTATTAATAATAATTAAATAATAATACATTGTGGAATTTTTAATCTTGTTTTGAAATTTCACCGCACTTGAGTTTTTGTTTTTTTCTCCCCGTTTTCCAGTACAATATGGGGCAGAATGAATGGTGTCTTTCAAAAGTACAACTCGTCCCGCAGAAAAACAAGCCCTCATATATTGTTATATTGATGAAACAATAAAAAATGTTATGCTCTTGGAAATCACCTGGGGATGAAGGGATTAAAACAAACTGTGTCTAGTCAAAAGGGTATTGAAGCCACAAAACCTAAAAAGTGATAAAGTGCATCTATTGTATCAGAGGGTCTACACTGTGTAGGTAGCTCTTATTACACAATATTAAAATGACAAAGTATATATATATATATATATATATATATATATATATATATATATATATATAATATATTGTCATTTTAATATTGTGTAATATATGTATATATATGTATGTGTGTGTGTGTGTGTGTATATATATATATATATATATATATATATATATATATATATAATTTGCCTTATTCTGTCTGTCTGTCTTCAAAATTGTGTCCTTACGGTGACACAAAGCTGATTGGCCGCTGGGCTCGCCATGGCCCCGCCCCTCCGCACGGATTGGCCGATCGCCGCTGGCTGCGCCCCCACACGGATTGGCCGGCCGCTTGCCCAGGCCCCCCCCCCCAGATTGGCCTCTCGCCCCGGCACCCTGCAGACATTGGCAACTCTGCCACGCCCCGCCCCCCTCACGCAATGCACGCTAGCTCTGGCCCCGCCCCCCCACGCATTCCCCGAACCGACACAGTCACGGAGCCACGACTACCAGGTGAGTACTGTACCCCTGGGAGCCCACATCAGCGTACGCCGCCAAACCAGCCGACACATACCCTCGCATTGCTGGGGCTGGCTGGTGTGGGCTCCCGTGCGAGCGGGGGACGAGATACGCTGGTAACCATGGTAGCATAGTTACCAGCGCATCAAGGTCCTGCAGCAGCGGAACATACACACACATAACAGCACACACATAACAGCACACACATAACAGCACACACATAACAACACACACATAACAACACACACATAACAACACACACATAACAACACACACACATCACATCGCATCCACATACTCACAACATCCTGGGATATCGCTTGTTTCTTGGCGGCGATACTGTGCTGTGAGCTTCCAGGACCTGCCGGAGGATCACATGGCCAGAAGCATGTGGTATCTCCGGATGTTGAGTATGAGCGCGTATGTGCAATATCGTCAATGTGTGTGTGCGTGAGTGTATGCGATCGGGTGTGTGTGAGTGTATGCGATCGGGTGTGTGTGTGTGCGATCGGATCTGAGAGTGTCGGCAGAGGAGCACGGCGTGCTGGAGGAGGCTGGGAGGAGAGAGGCTGATCCTGGGGAAGGCTGGGATGGGGAGGCTGAGAGAAGAGAGGCTGAGGCTGGGGGAGGCTGAGGCTGGGGTAGGCTGGGAGGAGAGAGGCTGATGCTGGGGGAGGCTGAGGCTGGGGTAGGCTGGGAGGAGAGAGGCTGATGCTGGGAAGAGAGAGGCTGATGCTGGGAAGAGAGAGGCTGATGCTGGGAAGAGAGAGGCTGATGCTGGGAAGAGAGAGGCTGATGCTGGGAAGAGAGAGGCTGATGCTGGGAAGAGAGAGGCTGATGCTGGGAGGAGAGAGGCTGATGCTGGGAGGAGAGAGGCTGATGCTGGGAGGAGAGAGGCTGATGCTGGGAGGAGAGAGGCTGATGCTGGGAGGAGAGAGGCTGATGCTGGGAGGAGAGAGGCTGATGCTGGGAGGAGAGAGGCTGATGCTGGGAGGAGAGAGGCTGAGGCTGGGGGAGGCTGAGGCTGGGGGAGGCTGAGGCTGGGAGGAAAGAGGCTGATGCTGGGCTGAGAGAGGCTGATGCTGGGAGGAGAGAGGCTGATGCTGGGGGTGGCTGAGGCTGGGGTAGGCTGGGAGGAGAGAGGCTGATGCTGGGATGAGAGAGGCTGATGCTGGGTTCAGAGAGGCTGATGCTGGGTTCAGAGAGGCTGATGCTGGGGACAGAGAGGCTGATGCTGGGGACAGAGAGGCTGATGCTGGGGACAGAGGCTGATGCTGGGATGAGAGAGGCTGATGCTCCGGGTAGAGAGGCTGATGCTGGGAGGAGAGAGGCTGATGCTGGGGGAGGCTGAGGCTGGGGGAGGCTGAGGCTGGGGGAGGCTGAGGCTGGGGGAGGCTGAGGTTGGGGGAGGCTGAGGTTGGGGGAGGCTGAGGTTGGGGGAGGCTGAGGCTGGAGGAGGCTGAGGCTGGAGGAGGCTGAGGCTGGGGTAGGCTGGGAGGAGAGAGGCTGATGCTGGTGCAGCATGGGGGATGGAGCACGTTTGGGAGTGCGCAGCATGGGGGATGGAGCACGTTTGGGAGTGCGCAGCATGGGGGATGGAGCACGTTTGGGAGTGCGCAGCATGGGGGATGGAGCACGTTTGGGAGTGCGCAGCATGGGGGATGGAGCACGTTTGGGAGTGCGCAGCATGGCGGATGGAGCACGTTTGGGAGTGCGCAGCATGGCGGATGGAGCACGTTTGGGAGTGCGCAGCATGGCGGATGGAGCACGTTTGGGAGTGCGCAGCATGGCGGATGGAGCACGTTTGGGAGTGCGCAGCATGGCGGATGGAGCACGTTTGGGAGTGCGCAGCATGGCGGATGGAGCACGTTTGGGAGTGCGCAGCATGGCGGATGGAGCACGTTTTGGGAGTGCGCAGCATGGCGGATGGAGCACGTTTTGGGAGTGCGCAGCATGGCGGATGGAGCACGTTTTGGGAGTGCGTAGCATGGCGGATGGAGCACGTTTGGCAGTGCGCAGCATGGCGGATGGAGCATGTTTGGGAGTGCGCAGCATGGGAGATGGAGCACGATGGGGGGTGCGCAGCATAGGGGATGGAGCACGATGGGGAGTGCGC